>NW_028177902.1:5000-15479 GCF_964030765.1 Micromesistius poutassou | reverse complement strand
TTTCACCAACTCTCCTAGAATGTGTGATATCATGCCTAATGAGAGGAGGCATGGGACTTTTCCTAAGGCCCCCTCTCCCACCTCCTTCTTCTTGTCCGCAACACACACACACATACACATACACACACACACACACACACACACACACACACACACGTTCTTGTGCACACACAATCCCCCTTCCTCCACGCCACACACATAAACACACACCATAACACACCCCAACGCACACACAGACACACACACACACACACACACACACACACACACACACACACACACACACACACACACACACACACACACACACACACACCCTCATCATCTTCTAACACACATTTTTCATCCGTAATGCAAAAATGCTCTTACCTCTCCTCCCCTTCCCCCCGCCTACCCAGAACAAAAACAAAAAAACTGTAACTAATTTAAAGCACTTCACCTGCTCACTTAGAGAAATAAGTTTGGGAGAATTGACAAAGACTGTGGAAACGGCACAAGAAATACCAAAAAAAAAAAGGATGAACAGCACAAAGAAGGTTGACCCCTCCCTCCCTCTATCTCTCCCTCACTCTCCCTCTCTTGCTCCCTTTTCCTTTTTTATCAGGTTAGCGTGACTTGAGGCTTCATTAATCACCGCCTCGACAGCCTCTGCCAGAGGGAACTAACTGCATTTGGCCCAATTAGGAGCAGCAGAGACAATAGGAACTGCACAAGTTGTGTGCCTCCATGCCAAGAGCCTAGCGCTTGCCTCCCTGTCATTACCCGGAGAAAGGGAAAAATTAACCCCTACTGGCTTCCCGGCGCTCCTCCATTGATCCAAGGCTTTTGTGGTGTCCCCGGAGCGTGCAGACAATTACAGATATTATTACATCTGCATTGATTTTTTACTCTTTTTTTTCATTTAAAGGAGCCGAGTGTCTCCAAGCAATTAAAAAAATTACAGTTCGGAAGTGGGCCAATTAAAATACCCCTGGCCCTAGAGGGAGGTGATGGTGGAGGTGGAGGTGGTGATGGGGATGGAGGTGGATGGGGGGGGGGGGGGGGGGATGGGGGAACGAAGTGGACTTTCAAAGAGTTTAATGTTTGTTTTGCTTACTCTGGGCAGGTTTTGAAAAATATATTTTTAGAAGTTTTATTTTATTTGAAACTTATTTCAGAGTTTGTTTTTCAGGAGGGGTATTCTGGCTCCCACATGCAAGAACAAAGATTTAAAAGCACAACCTTGTAGAGCTCTTGTTTACAAGGTTAAAGAAGGCGATACACTGTTATTGAAAAGCATCACAAACTTATGAAAATCTATTAGGGCAGTATTCGATTGTTCTATAATCACCTTGGAGTGCCATTTTATACCTGGTTCAGCAATGCATTGATGCATTATTAGCAACATGAACTCCTTGTTAGAGTCCAGATCCAGAGGGTCTTAAGAAAGCATGACATGCGTTTAGCCCAGCCAGCTAGGGGCACTAAAGATGTCCTTTGATCAGTCAATAGGTCAGTAGGTCGGCCTTCTTTAAATTAAATTCTGCCAATCTATTGGGAAGGTACTAAATGAGGTGATGAGGAGGAATAAAAAGGTGTGAATATATTTAATCCTGCAAGGTCTATAACCAATTCAAATCTTAATCAACCACCCCGGTGTGGACCTCTTGTAACATGTAACCCACCTCATGACCCCACAAAAAAATACAGATTGTTCAAATGCATTTTTCTCCCCCAGCCTCAAACACTCACACATATGCCTCCCTGCTTTGCTAGCACCGCTGAAAGTGTGCAGGCATTCTCTGGGATCATTCTAACCAGCCTTTGCAAAAACAAGGAGAACGAGTACCTAGAGAAGGAAGTGTTTTAAATAAACTGAATTAGGAGCAGGGGGGGGGGGAAAGGAGGACAATGAAACAATAGCGATGGTGGCGACGCGGTTGTTTTATCACCTGGCATGCAGAGTGCGTTTGAAGAGTCATGAATAACCACACACAGATTCTGTAATCCCTGAGCCATTCAAATAATTTATTTTTGCGCTGGATTTAAAAAACAAACAAAAAAAACGGTTAAAATAGCCAGGCTGTTAAAAAACAACCACACGGCTTTAAACAAACGCCTGTGAGTTTGAGACGCCAGGCCCCTGTTGGTAAGCTCCTCATAAGGTTGGGTGTGTTTCATTAGCAGCAGGGTTCTTATTATTGTTTATCTATCGGGGCTTCCTGATTAAACGGCCCAGCTTCCCTTTGGATTACGGAGCTGCGGCGGTGGATCGGTGGCATGTTAACGTAATCCAACAAATTCAGTTTGAAAAACAAACTCCGGGAAAATTCCAGGAAGGTGGGGGGGGGGAAATACAACAACAGACGAGGCGTTTCAACACAGGAACACCGGGGCACATGTGATTAAAGACGACTAATTTCAGAAAATCATCAAAGGCAGGCAACACGGTACAGTGGGCTCTGAGGTTTTCAAGTTTGAACACGGGAACACTCTGATAAGTGGCTTGGTATTTTGTCTGCATGTGTGTGTGTGTGTGCGTGCGTGCGTGCGTGCGTGCGTGCGTGCGTGCGTGCGTGCGTGCGTGCGTGCGTGCGTGCGTGCGTGCGTGCGTGCGTGCGTGCGTGTGCGTGCGTGCGTGTGTGTATGTGTGTGTGTGTGTGTGTGTGTATGTTTTTATGTGCTTCAATGCTTTAATGCGCTTCAATGATAAAGGAATTTAATTACGGTTATAGCTTATTACCTGTCCTCTCTTCTACAAAAAGCTTATTTATTGTTACTCTCTGTCTTATAATCTATAACACGGTTTATAATACAGGTTTTTACTCATCTTTCTTTTGCTGTCCCAGGCCCAATTCAAGTTTTTATTAATGGTCTTTGATATTCACATTGGCAATCAATCAAGGGTAGTGAATGTGGTATCCACATCAGACCGTCCCGCACATCCCTGGACCTGGTCCAAGAAGTACAGACAGGACTCTCATTCTGTCAGAGCCAATGGATGTGGTGGGGCGATGCTGTTTTTGGCAGAGTAAATACTCAGACATTAAATTGACCCTGGCCATAATGTCTTTATAAGTACGGTTTTGTTGCCGTCATCAAAAAGGTTTTTCATTTTGTTTTGAGTTAGAATGTTAACGTTATTGCTGTGCTGGCAAAAGCAAAAACTTGCAAAATATTATTTGCAACAAGTTACTGTGTGGACTATAGATGCAGGCTTTAACCTCCCCTAAACTGTTTGGAGCTGTGTTGATATGACTCATATCTCTCTTCAATCGATATTATTAAATATTATAAACAAATAAGATAAACTAATCCCATCTGTACAAGCACATATGCAATTACAATGCAACATACAAATAAAATATACAAATAAATAAATAAACACAATTGAAATTCAATGTCAGACGTGTTGCTCAATGGCGAGGGGACGTGCTAAAGTGTAATTGACCTGGACGTATGCAGGGCCCAGAGAGGGGAAGCTGGATTATCTATAGGTCAAAGACAGCAGAACTCTGAGCTGAGCTGGGTAGACACAAGGAAGATGCAGGGGCCAAATTGTCATGCAAAAACCTCCACCAGTGGACACACCATGCCACTTGAATTAAGGGGACATTCGCATCAAGGGGCCACTGGAAGGGGGGGCTCCCATTCTAAATAGATTTTTATTTGATATTTTGTCTCCTCTCTAAGAAGCCAGCCAACCAGAAGGTGTGAATTGTTTAAGTGTTAAGCGTAAGGTTAAACAGAATGTGTTTGGTAGCTTACCAAGGAAATAATATTTAGATACGTGACAAGTGAGAGTGGCTTGTCTGTCACTGGCAATTTGTTTCCATGTGCCATTGATTCATACTGTCTCAACAAACCTTATTTTATCAATTTGGTGGGATACATGTCTTGTCTACATGCTCAATCCGACCAATAACTATAACAAACATTGTTGTGTTTACTGGAAGAGGAGAAAAAGCTTAAGATTGTGTTGGATTCTCTTAGATTGAGATTGAATCAACCAATAGATCAGAAAGCAAGCAGCGGATAAGGGTATTCTGTCTTTGTAGAGGTGCATGCTGCAAGTCTAAAGAGGTATGTATATATTCAAGAAACTTGACAATTCTTTGAGCCCATAATTGTTTGATTTCTGTATGTATTGCATTTAATGAATTTATTCCTTAGTTCATTGAGATAGTTAATATTCCATTGAATAAGCAGTTGGAAAAAGGACAAAGTCTGCTTCCTTTTTCTCCAAGATCTGCTGGGGCCAATGCTAAAATTAACGAAAGAAAAAGAACACAACAAGAGATATTGCGCTATATATCAAGACATTCACTTCTTTGGCTTGAAAAGAGCAGGCAGCCCAGCCTGAGGTTTGCCGTTCCCGTTCCCCTGCAGCCATGTAAATGGCAAGCCGTGTCAGAAATGACATGCATCTCCTGTTCTCATGCCACGCCGTGCATGTGATGTGATGGGCGAGTGGAGGCAGTTCCTGCCGCGAGTGGTAGGGGGTCATTATTAAGCGTCTTAAATTAGCGCCCCCCTCCCACACCGCCTCTGCCTCGCATTTCAAAAGACCCCACAACCACACGGCTCCCACACACCGACACACACTTACCCCCACCCCCCTCCCGCACACACTCACTCACACACACACACACACACACACACACACACATAAACGCACACACACACCCGCCAAACACTACCACACATCAGCCCCCCTGACAAAGGAAATCATTCCTCAAAGTTTACTTGCAGCAAACTCATTTTATGTTTGACTGGATCCTACCTGTACCGCATGACCCATTTTAAAGCGAAAGTCACACGCGTGCAACGCTAGCTTTGCCTATTTGAGCTGCACTACCCCCCCCAGACACACACACACACACACACACACACACACACACACACACACACACACACACACACACACACACACACACACACACACACACACACACACACACACACACACACACACACACACGCACACACCGCTATAGGCTCTGGCAATCGCATGTCCTGCACAATGCAATTTACATGTCTCTCCATCACACTTATATACATGGTTCAACTCACCGCAGCCACCATTTAGAGTGATTGTGGTGGTGGCGGTGATGGTGTTGGTGGTGTTGGTGGAGTTGGGGGCTGGGTAGGGTGGGTGCATTTGTAATAGTATGTGTACAATTGTAGTTGTATAGGTTGGGTGCAATAGCAGTGTCATCTCCATTTGTCTCTTAATAACAACATTCACAGTGGAACCCCCCCCCACCCCCCCAAATTACACTGAGACAAGTCTGACCTAGACCCCTGGTCATGGAAATGGACGGTGGCTTCTCCACCCAAAGAGAAGGTGGGTGTGTGGGTCACACCCCAGCTGGGTCTGCCTGGTCCAGCACCCTAATATCCCTGATTTAAAAAGACCTCAGCCCCAAGGTCAACCTCTGAGTGAATGACTCTTACTTTAGGAGAGAAAGCCTACCTTTTACCATGCCATTTGTCTCCATTGTAGCCTGCAGTCTCTCCCTCTCTCTTATAAGCTCCCTTCCTCTCTCTCTCTCTCACTCTCCCAATATCCTGCCTGTCACCCTCTCTCCTTCCCTCTCTCACCCTCTCTCCTTCCCTCTCCTCTCTTGTCTTACATGTCTCTCTACACATCAACAGTCCTTCCTATCGCTCTCTCCCTGGGCTCCTCTTCTAGGGTGTTAAAGTGTGCAGGCAGATCTCAACGTTCGTATGATATCTTGTGAAATGTTATGCACAATTTTTCATAAAATTCTTACCAGTGTCCGGCAACAGTGTGATTACAGTGAACAGTGATCAGTGTGCCTGAACTAGAACAAGGTGTGCAGAACTAGAACACATTGGCAACATGCAATATAACGCTTGTTACGGCATTAGAATGTGTTTTGATAACATTTCTAGCGAGAAATGTGCCTTTTATTAACTTACTTACTCATTCAGTGATTGTATTTGATGTTTAGTTAGTTAGCTAAACTGCTCGTGGCATTTTCCATGCTCATTTAGGGGTTTTGAGGGAAAAGAATCAGGGTAGGCTATATTCTGTCGAAGAAATAACCAAAATTATATATTTTATTTTTTATTTTTCTAACATGTGGAACCATGATCTAAATTTCTTTTCGGAATCCCCCTACCCCTGAGTTCTCGTAACCATATGCGCTTGTTAACAATCTATGGCCATTATTTCATTTTTTGTAACATAGCATATATCCTGTATATCCTGCATGAAAGTGCATGAAAGTGAATATGTAATATGAACACTATATTCTGAACAACCCCAGAAATGATTGATTGGTTTCTGTGATAGGATTAGGAGGCTGTGATGAGGTTCATTAATGTTTACAATGTAAGCACAGTTCGCGTTGCTTACAAGTTCTATATAAAGGTTCATTTACACAAACCTAGATGAGGATTTATCTCCAATAGTGCACTCTAGTCATTTACTAATCTAAAGATAAATGATTTAGCCGGCTTGGAGCCGACTCGTTAACAAGCGCATATGGATATATACGAGAACTGGGGGGCGGGGGGATATGTGGCTCAAGGTTCCACATGTTTGAAATACGTGTTGTGTAATACAACATATAACTTACATTTCTTAAACATAATTTTGATTATATTCCCTTAGATCCCTTGTGTGTGTGTGTGTCTGTGTATGTGTGTCATTGTGACTGTGTGTGTGTTTCTGTGTGATTGTGTGCATGTCTGTGTGAATCTGTGTGTATGTGTGTGTGTGTGTGTGTGTGTGTGTGTGTGTGTGTGTGTGTGAGAGACTGTGTGTGTTTGTGTGTCTGTTTGTGTACGTGTGTCTGTGTGACTGTTTCTGTGTGATTGTGTGTGTGTGTGTGTGTGTGTGTATGTGTGACTGTGTTTGTGTGTGTGTCTGTGACTGCGTCTGTGTGACTGTGTGTGTTTGTGTGTATGTGTGTGTGTGTGTGTGTGTGTGTGTGTGTGTGTGTGTGTGTGTGTGTGTGTGTGTGTGTCTGGGGAAGGCCATTAGGGGAATAAGGAGTGGTGCTGCCTCACAGCCCGGCCTCACAAGCCAGCGGAGCAAATCAAATTGGGTCTTGTTCTGCAGAGGAGCACGGGCCGAGGAACACGGGCCTGTGTGTGTGTGTGTGTGTGCGTGCGTGCGTGCGTGTGTGTGTGTGCGTGTGTTTGTGTGTAAGCATGCATTCAAACATAGACACATACATAGACATGCATGGAGACATAACCGAGTCTTTACCACACACACACGCACAGACACACACACAGACAGACACACATGAAAAAACGGATACACGCACACACACAAACATACACACGTGCACGCACAGACACACACATTAATCCAAACCCATATTCACCAACAGCAAATCCATCCCAACACACACCCTCAAACACACATGAACACACACACTCACTCAACCACTCTCCCCAAGCCCCCCCCCCCCTGCACACACAAACATGCACGCACGCGCACACACACACACACACACACACACACACACACACACACACACACACACGCACCACAAACCCAAGCCAACACACACACACATACACACACACACTCAACCCCACCCCTGCACTGACTTGGTGACAGTGGTGTTGGTGAAGGGAGCTAGAGGAGGGAGATGGCTGCACAAGTCAAGGTGAAACCCACTCAGGGATTTGACCAAAGACCCCAAGTCTGCTCAGCCACAGGTAACGTCAAACAGGACGCCATTGAGCAAGAATAAGAACAGACCAGCCCAATTCTGCTTGTATACATGTTTTCATTATGGCATTTCAATTCTGAATAGAACACATCAGTATTTCAAATATAAAAAAATTGCCCTGTAATAAACGTTCATGGTAATGATAATATATAATACTCCTTTCCAACAGTTTAAATTCTCGCTTCATTTAATGTTCTCCGTAAGAGTTTTTTGTAGGTTAAAGAACACTGACAAAAGAGCACGCCTCCACATAAAGGCCAGCTAAAACCAGGGAGGAGGGATAGCCGTTACAAAGACTTGAGTTTTATTACGGACAAGGTAATGGCACCAAAACCTTAGTCAACATAATGTTCTCCCGCCCTTTTTATCTGTGCCGCTGCGTGCCTGCGGGGCAGAGCGGGATTAAGACACAGAGTGAAAAATACATATAATGCTCACTCTTCGTCCAATACCTCCAAAGAATTACCACCACAAATCACTTTTGTTCAATCCATCGCGAGGGGGCCTTCGGAAGAAGTGGGGGGAGATGTATGATGGACGATTGTCTGCAAATGGAGTTGTCAGCGGTAGAAAAATGCACACGCTTTAATTACAGAGAGCCGGACGGGTGCTTCCACCGTGTATTTGGGTGTCTCCTATACCACATCTACAGAGAGAGAGAGATAGAGTGGTATGCAAAGACAAGGAAAATGCATGCAAGATGAATAGACACGCAAACAGAGGCAGAATAAAGAGGAATGGTGGCAATGCGAATTGTCAAGGATAATGAAGTACCCCCAGCCGTAGTCTGGACTAAACACAAAAAAAGTACGCCATGTCGTTATGTGTTTGTTTTTCATTGGTTTTATTTCAATTTTATTTACAGATTGAGGCTCTGTGCTGGTTGGTTGGGATGCTTTCATCTGGCTGGAGAGGTTTGTCTGAACCCCCACCCCCCACAAAAAAAGCATCAGGACAAACACACACACACACACACACACACACACACACACACATTAACTCCTTAGCTCCAAAAAACTCACTTGACCTTAAAAGACGTCAAGACGGAGTGACAAAAACATTGCATTTAAGCGTCTGTAAGTCTCTGTTCATTGGAACCGCCCTGCCTTATGTCCCCGCCGGTGCCTGGCGTCCCAGCCCGCTCGCACAAACCCTCACGCCATTGCTTTCATTAAGAGGCGCGGCATTAATGAAGAGCTCTCCAGCCTAAATACGTCTTCATCCTGCGATTCTTCTTTTCTTCGTACGATCAAACGCAAGGGGCTGAGAGGAGAAGAAGAAGCAGAAGGAGGCGACCGCGGAGGAGGCGACAGAGGCGGAGGAGGAGGCGACAGAGGCGGAGGAGGAGGAGGAGGAGGAGGAGGAGAAAGAGAGGCCCTTCAATGTCCAAGCCCCTTAACAGGCACTCTCATGTCACAGGGTCTGTCATTCAGACCCTGTGTCCAGTAAGTGCTGCTAACATTTACATGAAATATTCATAAACCCCCTTCGCCTTCGCTTTCCACTCAGCCCCTAATCATTACTTTTAGGAATCACCCTGTCACCCCTCTTCTTTGGGAGAAAAAAGGGGAGAGAGGGAGGCTACAATCATCTTGGTGTGGGAGGTGAATTAGGGAATGTATTTCAGCTTTGTATGTCAGCCTATGGGCTACACTTTTGTTCTGCTCTAAGGAAAGGACTGCCAATCAGTCAAAGGTCCTCCCCTGTGTGCTGTGATGTTGCTATACATTTTCAGTGACCGCTTTTGAAATGGTATTCTTTGAATTGCTGCATGGAAGGTATTGCACTTAAAAAAAGCTAAAGTCAAAATTTGCCGTGCGGCAGTTGCTACCAGTTCACTTTTGTTTTACTACTATCTTTTTAATCAATCATTTCATTTTCATAATGACCAATAATTGTGTTTAGCCACTGACACCAATATATGTTTACCTCTTCATCTCCCTATCATATTAGATAAACAAAAACAGACAAATGCTTTCTTAAAAGCAGTCACAACAATGAAAAAAGTGATGAAAATTGACATAGAGGTATTATAGTAGAGAAGATTGATGCAAGTAATTACTTTTCAAATTAAAGTTCCTCTTAAGTACTCCTTAAATTGCTCTCTCTCTCTGTGTTTATGTTCCATCTCTCTCACTCCGTAGCGCACGAGCAATCTATTTCAGACACCCTTGACAGTGATTAATGTCATTATAATGCAATGAGTATGATGTTCACATCAGTCATGTTAAACCAACCTAAAGCCCAGCCCCTGGAAGGTGATGCGATATTCATCACTGTTCACCGACTGTAGGCAAACAACTCATCTCACAGTCAAACAACGACAAAGGAAGAACAAGTCTATGCCATTCTCTGGCCATTTGCAATTCAGATTGCTTTGACCCCACCCCCCACCGCCCCCCCCCCCCCCTCACCACACACACACACACACACACACACACACAACGTAATCTATCTCCAGCAATAAGTCATTGGACACTACAGCTTAAGCAAAGACGTCCTCACTTGGTTGTCTTGCATTTTAAACAAGGGAGATGGGGGTGGGGGGGAGGGGGTTTCTGTAGACCTCCATCGAACACATCTGAGCTAACACTGATTTAGCTCTGTGGTTTATACAACTCATATTAGGAATTCATGGACATGGCACCAGGGATTACAGCGTTTATTTCAGCCAGGGAGATGATCCTGTCATTAATGGTCGATACTTTCATCATCGTTTAAACCAGAGGAATTTGCCCGGTGACGAACGGTGGCGGCCGCAGCTATCAGGGCTGTGCAGCTG
>NW_028177903.1:0-16744 GCF_964030765.1 Micromesistius poutassou | reverse complement strand
GGGGGGGGGGGGGAGAGAGAGGGAGAGAAATTGAGAGGGAGAGACCAGGTGAAAAAGGGGAGTGGGCCAGCAGCAGCAGCAGCAGACGCAACGCCTGCTCTCCAAATGAAGGGTGACAACAGAGCGAGAGCCATCGATCGGCTGGTCAAAGCAGCCCCTAAGGCTGTGGTCTAATGCGGTGAAAAGAGAAGCATCGGACCCAGTCCCTCTCTGGCCCTGGGAGGACCGCCGCCCCTCCGGACACCACTCCCCCCCCCCCCCCCCCCCCCCCAACCACCCCCCCGCCTCCTCCCCGATCGATAGCATGCAGCAGACCGACTGAGGCTCATTAACATGGATTACACTTTGATTCTGTAAACTTGGGATGAATGTTGGAGCTTTGGATCAACTTTGTGTAAATGTTTTTGTGTGTGCTTGTAGGAGGGATTTGTGTTTTTTTGGGGGCTGAATTAAGATGTTTGAGAATGATTGGATCAGAGATATTTTTTTAACATATATAAATGAAATATATAATACATTATTTTCTGAACATTGTCCGCCTGTACTTTTATTTGCATGCTTGTCTTTTTAAGTAATAATTGTACCTGCTTGGTAATTAAGACAAATAAAATATGAATGACTTTATTTCCAATTTACTAGTTGTTTTTTTCTGGAGCTTACATTACCGATATTATGGGTGGAAAGTTACCAGCGGTTGTGGGCATATCCGTGACTTATAGTCATTTCCTAAGAATTTCCAGACAAGTATTTGAATAATGCCTCAGAGCCATGCTACATGTGTTAGGAGTTAACGAGCAAATGTGCCAAAATAAATGTATAATACATCGAGAGAGGCAATACGACTGGCTGCTGTACCCCCTCCATACAACCTTTTCACTTTTGACGACGACACACACCACACACACACACACACACACACACACACACACACACACACACACACTGAGATACACACACACACATACACACACACACACACACACACACTGAGACACACACACACGTACACACACACACACACACACACACTCTCTATCGGCACACGGTTGCTGTTGTAATCACTGTAAACTGATATGGATGACTATTGACCAAGCATCACCTGGCACTACACAATTCATTTCACACAAAGGAAAAAAAAGAAAATAATGAATAAAATATCGCGCCCCCCCCCCCTTCCCAAATTAGTTTTAGGAACAGCGAATCAAATGAATCACTTTTTCTTCTCTGTGAATATGAGCTCCTGTGTAATTGCTGATTACCAGCCGCTTCGAGTGACACCACGAAGAGGAGCCGGGTCCAGGCGCGCAGCCAGGCCCATTGATTGCCTCTACGGCCTCAGGAAGATGATTGATTGATTGAGGCTGGTCAGGTGACAAAACCAAGGCGTGTCTCGACCATCAAGGGGCTGTCCTGTCTGAGACAATAACCTCTGATTGCCTCTCGGACCCCCCTCCCCCACCTCCCCCCCTACCTCCCCCACCCACCCTCTTCCTCCATGCTGTCCACCTCAGAGAGCCTTCCTCACAGACCACACGCATGCACACAAAGGGAAACACACACTCGCACACATGCACACAAATGGAAACACACACTCGCACACGTGGAAACACACAATCGCACACATGCATACAAATGGAAACACACCTTCGCACACATGCACACAAATGGAAACACACAGACGCATGCAAAACAAATGCAGAGAGTTGCACGTGGACACGGGCCGTGTGACTAAAGTGTTCGTCCAGGAGGCCGTCTGTTTCAAACCGCTGCCCTGGAAGCGGATAATGTGTGCGGATCTAATGCTGAACCCGGTCATTTCAGGGAATCGTCGGACATGGGATTCCGGGCGATAAATTGCTACCGCGGAAATTGAAACACGTAGCGACATACCGCGGTGTTTCAAGACAAACTCCCCCGAGAACGAGTGGAAACAGCCGACAGCGGTGTATGTGTGACCAAGTCATAGAAGTGCTTGTGTTTTTGTATGGTAAGCAGACGTTTCATGAATAAAGACAACGTTCTATCAATCTTCCGCTCAACCCGTTTAGGCGGCAGAGTTTAGCGCTGACGCGGCTAATGCTAGCCTTGTCAACGCTAAGTCTCTCAATTTACTGTCTGCTGTTGCTTTCTGAACGAACAGCAGAAACATGGACGACGGGAGATGGGATGAAAACCACGGCAACACTGCAGCACCGGGTCCTGCCAACATTTTTATTGGCCCTTTGCATATCGAGATCCAGGTTTGGTTCAAAACAGAAAGAAAGGTTCAGACACGCGCGCGCGCACACGCACACACACGCACACACACCGACCGTGATGAGACCTAGCCACCAGATGGATTGACCTTCTCCCTTCTTCTCAGCAGGTCACCTCCCTGCTCCTCCGTCATGTCTTCGCTCACCCCTGCTCCCCTTCTGGACT
This sequence comes from Micromesistius poutassou, assembly GCF_964030765.1. Lineage (NCBI taxonomy): Eukaryota > Metazoa > Chordata > Actinopteri > Gadiformes > Gadidae > Micromesistius > Micromesistius poutassou. The sequence continues at coordinate 14,323 of NW_028177903.1, read as the reverse complement.
GTCTCCACCGTTAGAGAATAGCTCCTTCCTCTTTAATACCTTTTCGCTCTGTCTTTACTTAGCGCTCACACACGGACACACGGACACACGCATGCTCGAACACAAGCGCGCACACACACACACACACACACACACACACACACACACACACACACACACACACACACACACACACACACACACACACACACCTGCATGTTTTGGTGAACTACTTGTGTGTCTGTACATGCGTTTGTGTGTACATGTGTGTGTGTGTGTGTGATGAGGGCTTGTTCCGCGGTTCCTGTACACTACTTTCAGGGCAGGGTAGCCAATGGCCTCAGGCCCCTCACGCATATTATTCATATTACTGTTGATTCTAAAAATTAGTCGCCAGGATATCCCTTTGAGATTGCAGAGATTACCGAGATCAACTTCAAACGCTCCTCAGATTGGGTTAGAACACCACGCAACTTCTATTAGTAGACTTGGCCCGCATTGTTTCAGGGTATGAATTGCAAACTAGCATAGATTTGCGTACAGACCCTGCTGTTCCCCCTTGATTCTGATAGCCCCCCCCCCCCCCCCCCCTATCAAAACACGGCTAGCACCCCAGCTATGACCCAGCAGATTCACGCGATAGCATCAATATCTGCGATAATTTCATCAGGACATCTGCGGTCTCGTTTGTATCCGATGTTGTGGAGTTTCTGGATGTTTTTATTTGTATTCTGTCCCCCCCCCCCCCCACCCGCCCCTGAGTCTAATGTTCCCTGCGTGTCTGTCAGTCCGGCCCCGGGCCCTTCCGCTGGAGGTGGGCAGCTCGCAACGGCTGCTTTGCACATTTCCCTTCCTGGCCCACACGTTTCCTATCTGGTGGGCATCGCAGGCGCTGTGCTGTAATTGCGAGGCATCTGACTGGCGCTTATTTGTATGTGTTTGTTTGCCTCACTCTGGCCGAAGCTATCGGTAATCTATTCTCGCCTCTTAGCGGGAAGGAAACTCAGGCAGCCCGCGTCTCAGGATTCATTGAACTGGCAACGGGGTTATTGCATTATCATGCAGGGTTAAATGTGGAGACATACTTGGCTGGCTTTTCTTGATTGCTAAAGACAAGATATGCGCAACTTCTCAACTAGTTTTGAAGTCGGAGGTGGGGGGGTTTGTGGGGAGAAGGTGGAGGGTGGAGAGGGCAGTGCAGCACGTTAGGGAGCACATCAGTTCCCCGTAGCATCGCAGCTATGGATCAATTAGGGAGACACGCAGACCCATAGTTTTCCGGTCACTCTTCTGTGCGGAATGTAAATGTAATTAAAAGTGAGGAAAGCAAGGGAGACCACTTCCTCCCACACGCACAGCGCACAACAAACAGCAAACAGCAAAGAACCACACTTGCACATAGTTGTACACACATGCACGCACACACATACACACACTTGGGCGTACGCAGGCACAAACACACACACACACACACACACACACACACACACACACACACACACACACACACACACACACACACACACACACACACACACACACACACACACTCACACACACACACACACACACACACACATGCATGCACGCAGACACACACGCGCGCGCGCATGCACGTCATAGACACACAAACACGCACACACACTTGTACACATGTGCATGAACCTGAGCACAAACACAAACGAACGCAGACACACAAATATGCACACACATGTGTACACGTGTGCATGAACACACAAGATCACACACATATACACACACGCAAACAGTCATAACCATATGGTCAGGGCTTTATGTACATGTTTATCCATTTTGCTCACCATAAACATCCCCAGATGTTTGTAGAGATGACCTATCCCTCTTGTTATTGAGATTAGGGATTAGACCTAGATTGTCTAGAGAGTCCAAGACACTCATTTTATACGGGTAATCTCGGGCGAGATCAAGTGCAGGGTGGAAACCCCACTGTTTTTAACCACATGTGTGGTGTTGTGATATTGTTGTTGCTTCACAATTTGTCTGCGTTCTCTCTCTCTTTCTCTCTCCCTCTCTCTTTCACTCTCTCTCTCTCTCTCTCTCTCTCTCTCTCTCTATCTCTGTCTCTTTCTCGCTCTCTCTCTTTGTCTCTTTCTCGGTCTCTCTCTCTCACACTTGTACGGAACTAGAAACCACGTACATTTGTCACAAAATATCACAACAATAATGGTTCATGATGTTATCAGGATTCTTGAATTTACCTCATAATAGGCCTTTAAATGTATATATTAATATCATCTTTCAAACACATTTTCTTTGCCAAAGATTATTTGATTTGGCAAAAGTATTGATTGAGTACAGACACTGAAACAAATTGTTTTGTTTTATTTTCAATTTATTTTAAATGCAAAACTTACGTAAAACATTTTCCAATTTTCTCCAATAAAAGTGGCATGTTCACTGTCGATAAGAGCTAGCCTCTCCAATGCTAGGAGTTAGCTTCCCGCCTGCTAGGAATTAGTTTCTCTGCTGCCAGGAGTTAGCTTCCCCACTGTTAGGAGTTAGCTTATCCAAAGCTAGGAGTTAGCTTCCCCACTGGTTGGAGCTAGCTTCCCCACTGCTTGGAGTTAGCTCTGTCACTGCTAGGAGTTAGCTCTGTCACTGCTAGGAGTTAGCTCTGTCACTGCTTGGAGCTAGCTTCACCACTGCTTGGAGTTAGCTTCCCCACTGCTAGGGCATAGCGTCCCCACTGCTAGGACATAGCTTCCCCACTTCTGAGATGGGACCTAGCTTCCAGACTAGCTAGCTTCAGCGCTGCTACGGCTAACATCGGGATCCCCCCCCCCCCCCCCGGTGGCAGTGACGCGCGTGCGGTCGAGGAGACGGCAGTGAGGTGAAGTGAGTGTGAATGTGAAGAGTAATCTACTAATGCATTAACCTCCTTCACTTGGCCCGCTGATACCCTAGTGTCACAATTAACCGGGGACCCGAGGAGAGAGGAGCGAGGAGCTGTATTAATAGATCCCAAGCAAAGCATATTGTCATTAGATTAATGGCTGAGTGCTAAGGGTGGGCCGCACGGCTCGCCGGGAGCACAGACAAGTGTGAAATATGTTTAATAAGTGCATAATTATAACATCTGTCAACCTTCCCCCCCCCCACTCCCCGCACCACTCAGTTTGATATTAACTGAAGGAAGGGCAGGTTTAAGTATGTGTTAACGCTTTGATAGCATGTTTAATTGAAATATGACTTGGGCATAATGAAGATTAAATTAAGCCGGGGATAATCGTCTGGCACAAAGATAATTGAGCCGCAATCCTGCTGCACTGAAGAATGGCGCCGGCATGAGGAAGAAGGAAGGGGAAAAAAAACGACCCTTGCTCGCGATGGAATAATCTTATTTCTTTGTAGCGAGGGAACTATAATTTCAGTGCTGAGATTAAAGAGTGTTTAATCAAAGCATTAATCCACAAGCTGAGTGGAAACAGAATGACATATGTCTGCTTTATGTAATTTACTTTGCACCCCCCCCCCCCCCCTCCACCACAGAGAGAGAGAGACAGAGAAATGCAGAGAGAGAGAGAAATACAGAGACAGACAGAGAAATACAGAGAGACTGACAGAGAAATACAGAGACAGACAGAGAAATACAGAGAGACTGACAGAGAAATACAGAGACAGACAGAGAAATACAGAGAGAGAGAGAGACAGAAATACAGAGAGAGACAGAGAAATACAGAGAGACAGACAGAGAAATACAGAGAGAGAGAGACAGAGAAATACAGAGAGACATACAGAGAAATACAGAGAGACTGACAGAGAAATACAGAGCGACTGACAGAGAAATGCAGAGAATGACAGAGAAATGCAGAGAGACACAGAGAGACGGACAGAAATACAGAGAGACAGACAGAAATACAGAGAGTGAGAGAGAGAGAGAGAGAGAGAGAGAGAGAGAGAGAGAAATACAGAGAGACAAGACAGAAATGCACAGAGAGAAATTCAGAGAGAGAGAGAGAGAGAGAGAGACAGAAAAAAGTGGACGGATGGCCTGCTAGTGTATTTTCATATTCTTCATCAATGCATTGTATTCATTAATGTAGGTGATAACACTCATCAGCTGGTCCGTGTGTGTGTGTGTGTGTCTCTGTGGCTCCTGTCTGGTGGAGGACTGAGGGCTGACCGCTCTGGCCACCATATGGTCGGGGCCCAGCGACCCAGCTCTGCTTCAGCAGAGATTAGTAGGGCAGCAGCCGGGGCTAAACGTCTCTGTGTCAGCGGTGGCACCCCGGGGCTTCTTCCAGGAAGTACAGACGCACATCCACACACACACACACACACCGGACACACACAAACCACCGTGCGGCGCACGCACGCACACGCCCCATGAAACACCCACTGGGGTTTATTTCATTGGTTTTGCTCCTGCAAAGCCTCTTGCTTGTCGGCTGCTGCTGCTGCTGCTGCTGCTGCTGCTGCTGCTGCTGCTGCTGCTGGGGAAAAAGGGAGTTTCCTGAAGCGGCCCCGCTGATGGGACACCCAGACCACGCTGGTCCCCCGCCCAGGCAGGATTAGCGGGGGCTTGGACAGCCACAGCAGGGGAGGGCTTTACTTAACAACCAGACCCAGAACAGGCCGGCCCAGCCCGCTCTACCTCCGCTCTACCTACTGTGTGTCCCGTGCCGTATTAAACAGGGTTGTCTTTTAAGACTAGCCCAGGCCTGAAATAGCCGGGTTAGAGGTCAGTCTCTGTTTGTGGACCCAAAGGCCTGTTTTATAGCGTTGAATAATTTAACACTGTGCTTAGGCGGGGGTGTAGCATTACAGCGTAAGGGAGGGGGGGTGGGGGGGAGGGGGGGGAAAGGAAATGACCAGGGTCAAAGGTCACAGGAATCCTCTTTAATTAGTGGCGTGTGGGCTAGGCTTACCGCGGTTGCCATGGCGTGTGGTCTGTGTATGGATTGATGAGAGTGGCCCGAGTCAAAATACATTATTCGCAGTGAAGGATCACTTTTAGGGTTTGATTTGTGTGTTCTTCATATACATTTTTTCTCATTTAATAATACATATATATATATATATATATATATATATATATTACATTATTATACATATGATTGTAAAATGTATACAATAAATGAATAAATAGGTCATTTATCTATATTAAGATTGATGGCTGTAATAAATGTATTAATATTTAAATAAAAACTCAATGACAATCCTCAACATAGTTGCAAAATGATTAAGAAATATTACTTAATAATTATATGTATTATTATGATGATGATGATGATGATGATTATAATATCTCTTAACAACAATGTATTAAACAATGCCTTTTTTTTTACATGATAAAAGGGGACACGATTCAACTAAACGACCATTCAAGCCCTGCACAAAACATATACTCTCACCCTGGTGGAAAACCATCTCTCGTCTCACACTGTTCTTAATGCTGTGTTAAGAACAGTATTAAGTATTAAGTAGTATTCAGCGTGTATTTTTTTGACACGTTGATTTCTGTCCTCCATGTTATGAAAGCCTACACCGGAGTGATGCTCTGTCGTTAAGCACCGAGTCCTCCACTGTCACCAAGGACGCAACCTTGGTGTCAAAATCGTTGATCTCTCATCCCACCCTATACCGGCTCCATGAAAAGAAAGGGGGCAAAAGTTATCCATGAATCGACTGTCTGCTATTGATGTTGGTGTCATTATCTCTAGATTGGCTCTGAATTAGAACAATGGCCATTTTAAGTACCATTTCCTTTTCCTTCCAGCCCGCTGCATGTGGGAGACATTAGCAAGTTGCCATTAGGCCAAAGCTGTCCGTGTCTTATCTTGCCTCCTACCCTCTCCGCTGCATGCCTTCTGTGATACGTTGTGCGCTGGCAGACATGTTTGTTTGCTTCTTTGGTTACAGTTGGATATGATTGGGTTTTATTTATCATTGTTGTTGAGATTTTCTTCAAATGGTAATGTTTTACAGTTAGATTAATTAACCGTTGTGATACTGTGTTGTTTAGCTTCATGTAAGTTATATGTTTTATATATAAAGATAAATAATAAATTCTAATTGTTTACATGAACGATCAGCAATGATATATAATATTTATTAGTTTTGGCAAAACGGATAATTAAGAAACCAAAGTCAATTATTTTTAAACAGCTGCTCAAAAAAAGAATACAACGAAACACCAAAAAACATAAATTTTTTAACCTAAAACGACCAATAGGATTTCAGGAGAGTGCGTGAAGCGGGGCACTACATTTCCCAGAGTGCCGCAGGAGGAACCAGAAGGACGTGACTGCGGTCACCAGCGGGCATGCCTTCCCTCAGCTGCTGGGAAAGATGAAGATACTGGCGAATCTGTGTTTGTACAGCCACTCCACAAATCCTTCCCCCCTCTAGATTGCGCCTGACCGAGGAAACGGCACTTGACTGGGATTCTGAAATGATTATTGGTGGCGGTGTCCTTCTGGGGTTGCTTTTCTAAATGTGCCAATAAATTTCACATGTCCAGCTTTGTTTTGCTTTCATTAGCCCTGTAATCTCGGTCCCAGGGCCAGGCCGGTGCTGTCATGGCTCAACCCTCTGTTTTCTCTGGAGGCCCTGATTAATGACTGGACAGCGTCATTACCAATGCACTGCTGCTAAGTTACATATCTGCCTCTATTGACACCATACCCACATACAGAGCTGCCCTTGTACACAGAGAATGGAGGGCTTAGGCTGCAGCCTGTGTGTGTGTGTGTGTATTTTTATCTGGGTCTGCTTTTGTGTGTGTTTGTGTGTGTGTTATTTTATCTGCATCTGCTTGTGTGTGTGTGTATCTTTATCTGCGTCTGCTTATGTGTGTGTGTTTGTGTGCATGTGTGTTTTTATCTGTGTCTGCTTATGCGTGTGTGTTTGTGTGCATGTGTGTTTTTTATCTGCATCTGATTGTGTTTGTGTGTGTGTGTGTGTGTGTATGGGGGGGTGGGGGGGGGCTGTGCTAGGAGTATGTGATTGCGTATTCGTATGATTCCTTTGATGACTCAAGTTTAAAAAGCCACTTGTAAATGATTATCCACGTGATTTCCCGGCTCAGAAAACAAAATGGGAGCAATTCCCCGCATTCAAAGAGTCCGCTCAACTGTTAAACCGCAAATACGTATCCTCTCCTCTGCTCGTTTGCGTCCAAAGTATTTTGTGTGTTTTTTCGGTGATGTATTCCATCTGGTATTCCCGGTGCACTAATATGTCGCTGGGAGCGCCATGGCAACCGGGGGACGCAGCCATAGAGATAGGAGGCAGGCTGGGGAACGCCGCCGGGAAAGATGTGACGTCCCAGCAGCGTCTCACCCTTGGTGACCTTCACTCTTTTTACAACACGCGCATTGTTCATTTATTCCCTTTAAAAGTCACGGCGCCGCTGCATGGCCGCCATTAACTAGACGTTTACTGTACTTTTATTGTCCCTGGAGTGCATTGATTCATATCAGCCATCTGAGGAAGCCGTCTCACCGGCATATTAGTCGCCCATCCCCTCCTCGCGATGTTGCAATATCATCATTTTCAGGCTGTTTTTTTTCATTGCGGCTGGCTGCCGCTCGCATGGAGACACATGCAAACCGCTGGCAAACATCACAGGTTGTAAAAGCTGTCTGGCAGCCGCGGTGCACATCCGCCGGGGCCTCTTGAGTGTGTGTCCTGCCCACTGATGTGTTATGCAGGTTGTTGTCGTGTACGTGTGTGGATGTGTGTGTGTGTGTGTGTGTGTGTGTGTGTGTGTGTCAGAGAGAATGGATGTGTGCGTGTGTGTGTGTGTGAGACAGTGTGTGTGTGTGTGTGTGTGTGTGTGTGTGCACGTGCATGTGCACGTGAGTGTGTATGTGTGAGACTGTATATATGTGTGTGTGTGTGTGTGTGTCTGTGTGTGCGCGTGAATGTGTGTGTGTGTACGTGTTTGTGCGTGCGTGTGCGCGTGTGTGCGTGAGGGCAGGTTTTCCCTTTCTGCCGCAGGTCTGGTGTGAACCAGACGCTCTGCGCTGGGAAGAGAGGGCGTGGGCCGGGCTGACAAAGGTGGAGTCACCTGTGGAGGGGCCCGGGCAGATGGCCAGGTCTCAGGTCTCCGTGGTGGCGTTACGCTATCTGGGGTGGGGGGTGGGGGGGGGGGGGGGGAAGGGGTCATGGCTTCCTATATGTTTTCACTGCGCTGAAATAAACCTTGGAAACAAACACATGTTCACGACCGCGACGGCCCCAGGCTGGGAGACACGGAGCCACGAGATTTGCGCGCGGCCCCATGTTACTGCCATGTTATGTTACGTTAGCTTATGTTATGAAACAGGATACGTCTTACTTATTTTTCACATTTCTTGTGTTTATTTCTTTGTTATCGCAAGGGACTGAAGAGCATAAAGAACCCATCTGTTCCCAACATGGCCGCCCATAAGTCACCCTGTCCCATCGCTACTGATGAATTCTATTTTTCTGGATAATTGCGTCGGCACCGTGTACCTTCACTCCTCAATGTTTTGCTTCTTGCGTATCGGGGGGGGGGGGGGGTCAAGTCTTTCCCTGGCGAGCGGACGTGATGATCCGTCCCCACATCGCGTTGCCCTGAGCCCGGCCGAGCAAATGGACACCACCTGTTCAAACGGCCGGTGCCACGGCCGGGGTCACGCGGGGGTCTGCTGTGATTGGCCACGTCCAGTGTTTGGAACACGCCGTGCGGCCTCTGCGGTGACTTTAAGAAAATATTCAGGAAGTCGGGTTCACCCTTTTACGGCCTAGGACATTTCCTAGTACAGGAGTTAAGCACTCAGGACAGGAAACCATTTGCTGTGGCTGTAAGATCTCTTTAATGACTGTCTAACTAGAAACAGGCCAGGCTAATTCAGCGCCCGGAGCCACAGAGGCAAGGCCGTGCATCCAGACCCCCGTTACAATATTTATTGCTTCGTCGATGGGAGTCTTTTTGACACTGCCGTAATAAAATTTACAAGAAATCCCCTTTCCCCGCGTGATGCGATGCAACGCAAAAGTGTGGAGAAGGGAGCCAACAGGGGAGAGGAAAACAGGGTTAAGACAATGGCCCTGTTAAAGGAATCATTTGTCTTTGTTTATGTGGAGAACTGCCGACAGAGGTCCTTAAGGCACTGCGGTTTTTGATTGGCTGCGTCCTCAAACGCGATTGGCTCGATAATCGCCGTCATCTGACTTTGCTGCACTTCTGACTTTGCGTCGAGCCACTCACTTTGTCCCGAGTGAAGACTTTTAATACAGGCCAAAGGTTCGCTGTTGTCCTTCAGCAAAGAGGCGCTGACTCCAACACATTGGGCTGTTCAGGCCTGCAAACTTATTTATTCTGTCTTGTGTCAACCCTCACCCCAAAATCCAGGTTGTGTCATTGTCACACAAGAGAGAACAGCATGTACCTAAGTGCTTAATAATACCTGATCCAGGCCTTGGAATACTGTAGGAGCTAGCTTGTTAGTGTAACCCAGTGAATTGTTTTTGTCGAGCATAATGGTTGAATGGGGGCAGGCTGGACAAGAATAGCAAAGGGAAAAAAAAGTAAAATGGCTCCTATGTGTTGTGGTCGTGTGGGTGTTCATACATAGCTCCACACGGTGCGTCAATACACACCGCCGAGGGAGGAAATGAGTGGGGACCACCAGACCACCTTCAGTGGCTGTGTGTGTGTCTGTCTGTGTGTGTGTGTGTGTGTGTGTGTGTGTGTGTGTGAGTGTTTGCGTGCGTGCGTGTGTCCAGCATTGCTTCCAGCCATTCAGACCGCAGTAACTTACCAGGTCTGTTTCCTCTGACCCGACCACCATAAACCCCACCCATATAACCCCCCTCCCAAAAGCAAAAGCTTTGTTTTAAATCCCAGTGGACAGGGGTAGGGGTCTTTCATTTCTTAAGTGCCACCCAGTCTGCACACACCCAGTCTGGACAAACTGACACACTTCAATTTTGCGTGCAAATCCCCCGTCCTCCTGCACCCTCTCTCGGTGTCTTTCACGGTGGAATTAAACAAATGCAGTCAAAGCCAATTAGAGGCGAGTGAGAGCAGCGCAGGAGAGGCCCTGGCCGTCGTAACGTTGTTCAGCTGCTTCCTGCTGTGACCAGCCCTCATTTAAATGAACCGCTTGATAACCCTCAGAAATACGATCTGAGGGAAAGCCAGAGAGGAGGAAGGGTTAGGGAGAGAGAGGGACAGAGAGAGACCTCCCTCCCTCCGTCCCTCCTCCTCTCTCGCTGTCTCTGTCTCTGTCACTCTCTCCTCCTCTTTTTGCTCTGTCTCTCTCCCGCTCCCTCTCCCTTTCCCTCTCCCCCCCCCCCCCCCCCCCCTCTCTCTCCTCTCTCTCTCTCTCTCTCTCTCTCTCTCTCTCTCTCTCTCTCTCTCTCTCTCTCTCTCTCTCTCTCTCTCTTTCTTTTTCTCTCTCTCTTTCTTTTTCTCTTCGTTTTAAGATCAGTGGCCTTTAACTGGTCCCAGACCACTCTGTGTCAAGGGCCGCCGCAGTGACAGAAATAACACTCGGGCCAAGTAGGGTGGCACTTATGGTAATAGTGGTGGCTTGTAAGACCGAGTCATTTGTTGTTTGAAAAGACGTTGTTTTTAGCGCGTTCAATGGAGTTTGTTTTTTTACCGAATTAAGTCTTGATTCAACGTTTCTTTCAAAAACATTTTGCACAGTGTTTCCTGTTTCGAGCTCACACGTCAGTTGTGTTTCACACGTCAGCGTTGGTTGGTAGGGTGATTTCAGATCAGTGCACTTTGCTTTGAATGATAACACACCGGAATCCCGAAGTCTCAGAAGCATCGAGGGCTACTCATGTCTGACTGCAGGTCTGATCAAATAAACACTTGTTCTCGCTGCGTTGCAAGGGGAGGGTACTCCCGCGCTCACTTTGAAGTGTTCTTAAAGTGAGGCTGTTTTTAGTCTTTGTGCCACCCACCTAGACGGACCCGCTGAGGAAGGTCTTTAAAATAGTGTTATTCATTCCGCGTGATGTAATGGAACAATTGAACTCGTGGGTTCTCCTTCTGAGTAAACCAAGTAAATGTTGCAGAAAATCATCATGGGAGCCTTAACCTGGAGCATTCTCCCACCGAAACCATTCACACAGTTAAGGACATTGACGTAAAAATAGTTTAAATAAATACGTAAATAGTTTTATACATGCAAAATACATAATCAATCAAAAGCGTGCACAACATTTTGCAGCATCAAAGTTAATAAACCACATTGGACATGTGTAAGGACATTGTAAAAGTCAATTTGAATCGGGTTATAAGTTGAAGAAAAAAATATACAAATGGCAACATGTTGTATACTTAATAAAATACACATACATACATCCGCACGCACGCATACATAGACATTTACATATACAGACATTTATACATACATGCATAGTACATGCATAATTACAAACAAAAAATCATGCATATAAACAAAAACTGGAAACCACATCCACCCATCTGTCTGATAAAGACAACCGCTAAGAAACAGTTTCCTACCGCGCCTGAGCCCACGCTAAACACAGCAGAAGAAACAGGGCAAAGGACGCAGCGACGATTGTCTGAAATATGGAAAACGTGCGTTTCCTTGTTCCGTAACGGGAACGCCGAGTGATGTGGGAATTAGTTTGAAGTGGCGTTGACGTGTGTGTGTGTGTGTGTGTGTGTGTGTGTGTGTGTGTGTGTGTGTGTGTGTGTGTGTGTGTGTGTGTGTGTGTGTGTGTGTGTGTGTGTGTGTGTGTGTGTGTGTGTGTGTGTGTGTGTGTCAGGGAGCTTTGATCTGCTGCACAGCTGATCTTAGCGGACTGGTGCAGTGCTTTGGGCAGATGGCCTTTTTGTTGCTGTTAAAATAAAAATCCAATAAACGTGGTAATTGTATAAAATGCGACGGACATTGTTCACAGGATCACCGCAAGGGTGGGTGGGGGGGGGGGCTGTCTCTCAATCTGGGCCTGAGAATGACAAACAGCGTTTAGCGGGCACATCAACACTGTGTATGTCTGTGTGGGCGTCCCTGTGTCACACACGCACTAAAGAGTCCAAGGCCACACACACACACACACACACAACACTAGTATGTTTTAGTTTCAAAACATTGTTTTCGACCACACCCGGTGAGTGTGGATGAGTCCGGTTGTCCCAACGGCACAACAGGACATGAGTCACTGAACTGTAGATATGGTTTTACATATCTACATATCTTACATATTATATTATATTTACCCTTGAATCACTATAAATTAATATGTAAGCCAAAATGAGTTAACATATTGATAACAATCTAAGAATGCTGGGTGTAATTTATCTAATCTTCCCTAGTCACCAACACCCCAGGTGATCTGCCATGGGTTTGTTCTGCGACAGAAGCGTGTGTTTGGTTTGGATTTGGTTTGGAGAATAGCCCGTGATTGAATGTGTCGCCGTTACCCAGATATCCGAGTGGGGCCGGGGCCCTGATAGACACTTAGCGGTGCGTAAGAGGGTTGCTCTGAGAATCCACAGGTCCCCACGGCTGACTCCTACCGTCTCTGTCTTTCTCTCTGGCGCTCTCTCTCTCTCTCTCCGTCTCTCTCTCTCTCTCTCTCTCTCTCTCTCTCTCTTTCTCTTTCTCTTTCTGTCTCTCTCTCTCTTTCTCTTTCTCTCTGTCTCTGTCTCTGTCTCTCTCTGTCTCCCCCTCGCCCTCTCTCTCTCTCTCTCTCCCTCGCCCTCTCTCCCTCTCTCTCGGGCCCTTTAAATGACATGATTTACAGTATCATGGCGTCGGTGTCAGCTTGGGGGAAGATGACGAACAATAAACGCGGGGGGACGGACCGGTGACAGGACAATAGCGCTGTCGCTCGCTGCGCGCCGGAGATACACGTTAATCTATGCTTTTGTGTCAAACAGCCAAGGAGAAAAAAAAACATGCTTTTTTTTTTTTTCTCTATGGCTTTTTTTTTTTTTTTTTACACAAATGCTGTGAGAACGTATGACGACGCCATCTTTCTCCTACGACCATTTTATGGCCTCCATTTTGTTTTTATGTTTATGAAACAGTCACAGTGTCACAGTACAGGACACTGGTACATTAACACAGATGTGGCCCCTCCCACACACAACACACACACACACACACACACACACACACACACACACACACACACACACACACACACACACACACAACACGCACACACACACACACACACACACACACACACACACACACACACACACAGTAAGCAAGACAAGGGAAGGCTCAGTCAGGCCCTATTATACGCCACACTGAGGAAGCCTTTGTGGGCGCTGGGGCCACACTTTAAGTGGCCCTTTATTTTGGCTCTCATTACACGCTCCAACCCAGCAGCAGACACTGTTCAATGTGTGTGTGTTTTCATGTGTGTGTGTGTGTTCATGCTTCTGTGTGTGTGTGTGTGTGTGTGTGTGTGTGTGTGTGTGTGTTTCTTCCTGTGTGTGTGTGTGTGTGTGTGTGTGTGTGTGTTTTTCTTCCTGTGTGTGTTCATGCCTCTGTGTGTGTGTGTGTGTGTTAATGCATCCATGTGTGTGTGCATGCTTGTTCATGTGTGGTAAAATAAGGGACCTTCAACGCCATGCAGAGCGTTGTTTTAGGGGGGGGGGGGGGGGGGGCCCGCGTCGCCAGAAACCCAACTTGACTCTTTGACTTCTTGCGGCTCGCTCTGATGATGACATCGCTCGGAGCCGGCGCTCTCGTTCGGTCGCCCCGGCAACGCTCTCCGTCTCGCGGACCCCACTTGTTGTCACGGAACACCAGGTCCCCGATTTATGCGGGGCCTTTTATTTGACGTTGTTCTCAAAATTGATTACAATTATGCATATCAGGGGCCCTTTGTTGCTGCTGTTGATTGTCACCGAGTGCAATAATCAGATTAGTGTTGTAATGGCGGAACGAGAGGCACAGCTGTTGCACAGGCTACAGTCCTCAGCCAGGAGATGGCCGTAAAATAAGAGGAGAAAGCCGGGGGTTAAATTGGACACAGACAGATGTACAGCGTTAGGTGTAAAGTGTCACCCTTGTTTATGGTTGCATTTTTGCTTTCGGCATGCGGCACTTGGCTAACCGTTCAGGTTATGCTGGCATGATTGGTAAATAGGCCTATAGTGTTGTTATCTCCGACCCGTGTAAGTATGAGTGCAAGAAGAAAATAGTCTGAGCTTCGGGGCGCAGGAATATGTCGTATGTGTCCTGTTTAACACGGTTTTATTAAATGAAATGCAGGTCAGTCGTGTTTTGGCTCAGGAGGAGTGCTGGTGGAGAGGCCAGGGCCCAGATGGGCGTGAGGCTGAATAGATGTGGTCACTGAGATTCAAACGTCTGCTTCGACACCTGTG
>NW_028177904.1:10000-15924 GCF_964030765.1 Micromesistius poutassou | reverse complement strand
AGACGACTGTAAGACGGACATCCGACACATCAGAGGAGGTGAAGACCTCCCTCCTCCCTCCTACCTTCTCTCCTCCCTTCCCTCCTTCCCCTCCCTCCCTCCCTCTTCCCTCTCCTCCCTCCCTCCCTCTCTTCCCTCTCCCTCCTCCCTCCCCTCCCTCCCTCCCTCCCCCTCATCCCTCCCCTCCTCCCCTACTCTCTCCTCCCTCCCTCCCTCTTCCCTCTCCTCCTCCCTTCCCTTCCTCCCTCCCTCCGTCCCTCCCTCTTCCCTCTCCTCCTCCCTCCTGCCCATCTCCCATCCCTCCCTCCCTCCCTCCTGTCCACTCTCCCTGACCTCCATCTCTGCTCCCAGTCTTTTCAACCTGACCTCGGGTAACCTTGAGCCCCTGATGTATTTGAGTCTAAACTGGGGTACTGGGGGTGACCCCCCCCCTCCTTCACGGGTTATTGGGGGTGTTATCGGAAGTCCTGCCACGGTGTGTTCGGGGTAATCAGCAGAACTAGTCCAACATCTCCCCCCCCACGCCCCACCACACACCACACACAACACACCACACACACCACACACCACACATCACACACCACACCACACACAACACATCACACACCACACCACACACCACAGCACACACGACACATCACACACCACACGACACATCACACACCACACCACACACAACACATCACACACCACACAACACATCACACACCACAGCACACACGACACATCACACACCACACAACACATCACACACCACAGCACACACGACACATCACACACCACACACCACACATCACACACCACACACAACACACACCACATCACACACAACACATCACACACCACACACCACACACAACACACCACACACGACACATCACACACCACACCACACACAACACATCACACACCACACAACACACAACACATCACACACCACACAACACACCACACACCACACCACACACCACAGCACACACGACACACCACACACGACACACCACACACCACACCACACACCACAGCACACACGACACATCACACACCACACACCACACCACACACCACACACCACACCACACACAACACATCACACAACACACACCACCACACCACACCACACACCACACACCACAGCACACACGACACATCACACACCACACACGACACATCACACACCACACACAACACATCACACACCACACAACACACCGCGGCCTGCAGTCAGTACACACCGGGTAGAGAATGGTTGCTTGCCGTCTCACCCCGACCCGCTCCACCAAAGAACAGCCCCCACACCTCAGCCCTACACCTTTACTCTGTTGAGATCGCCGTGTCCGCCAGCTGTTATTGAGTTCAGTGAACAACTCGATTTCGATTTAGTTTGAAGTGAATCAGGGCCTTTGCTGTGAGGCTGTGGAGTCGTCACAGTCCTCACAGCTCACATTTAACAGCTAACAGCTAACGGCTCAAAGCTAACAGCTAACGGCTCAAAGCTAACAGCTGACAGCTAATGACTCACAGCTAACAGCTAACGACTCACAGCTAACAGCTCACAGCTAACAGCTAACGGCTCAAAGCTAACAGCTAACGGCTCACAGCTAACAGCTAACGGCTCACAGCTAACAGCTAACGGCTCAAAGCTAACAGCTAACGACTCACAGCTAACGGCTCACAGCTAACAGCTAACAACTCACAGCTAACAGCTCACAGCTAACGGCTAACAGCTCACAGCTCACAGCTAACAGCTAACAGCTAACGGCTCACAGCTAACAGCTAACGGCTAACGGCTCACAGCTAACAGCTAACAACTCACAGCTAACAGCTCACAGCTAACGGCTAACAGCTAACGGCTCACAGCTAACAGCTAACAACTCACAGCTAACAGCTCACAGCTAACGGCTAACAGCTAACGGCTCACAGCTAACAGCTAACAACTCACAGCTAACAGCTCACAGCTAACGGCTCACAGCTAACGGCTAGCGGCCCGTGTCTGTACCGTCTCCCTCCAGCGGGGGACAGTAAGACGGAGCTGTGGACCTGGAGCCAGTACCTGGAGGACTGCAGCGCCGTCGCAGCGCCCGACCAGCTCTTCCAGGAGGTAGGTGTGTGTGTGTGTGTGTGTGTGTGTGTGTGTGTGTGTGTGTGTGTGTGTGTGTGTGTGTGTGTGTGTGTGTGTGTGTGTGTGTGCGCAAGCCAAGTGCAAGGTGAACCCTTCTTGTTTCCTGTTTCTTTAACCTCCTCTTGGCTGTAGGTAAAGTAAGGTAAAGTAAAGGTTAACTGAGGTAAAGTAAACCAGTGGGAGACTCTATTTGGAATCACTTGAAGCAGTTAAATCGAACATGACATAATGATATACTGTATATACATTATATATACATTCTTTAAATAATCAATATTCTATTTGTTCTTGTGTGTGTGCATGTGTGTGCGTCTGCGTGTGTGTGTGTGTGTGCATGCATGCGTGCGTGTGTGTGCGTGTGTGTGTGTGTGTGTGCATGCATGTGTGTGCATGCATGTGTGTGTGTGTGCATGCATGTGTGTGCATGCATGTGTGTGTGTGTGTGTGTGTGTGTGTGTGTGTGTGTGTGTGTGCATGTGTGTGTGCGTGTGCGCGTGTGTGTGCGTGTGCATGTGTGTGTGTGTGTGTGTGTGTGTGTGTGTGTGTGTGTGTGTGCATGCATGCGTGCATGTGTGTGCGTGTGCGTGTGTGTGTGTGTGTGTGTGTGTGTGTGCATGCATGTGTGTGCATGCATGTGTGTGTGTATGTGTGTGTGTGTGTGTGTGTGTGTGTCCAGGCCCAGCGGGTCCCCACTGTGAAGAACAGCTTCAAACAGGGGATGAAGCTGGAGGGCATCGACCCGCAGCACCCCTCCATGTACTTCGTCCTGACGGTGGCCGAGGTGAGGGGGAGGGGGGGCCCGGCCCCCCGGCAGACAGACAGCATCACCACCCCCCCCCGCCGCCGCCGCCGCCGCCGCCACCCCCGCCCCAGGCCGCTCACAGACACTATGAATGGGGCGCTTTTATTTTGAAGCTGAGGTTTTTTCGCTGATTTTCGAAAAAGAAGAGAATCAGGGTCTTGAATGCAGCGTGTAGAGATTAAATTAGATCAGAAGATTATATCAGATGAGAGGTTTTCTCTATCGCTGAATTTGATTGGTTGGGTTAGGGTTAGTCTGTTTGTGTGCTTTTTTCGACAAAAGCTTAGTGTTCATCCATAGCTCATCAGCTCAGCGAGTACACAACAAACTCACAACCAATCAAAACAGCCTCTCCGCTGTCCTCCCCCCCCCCAGGTCTGTGGTTACCGGCTGCGTCTCCACTTCGACGGCTACTCCGACTGCCACGACTTCTGGGTCAACGCCAACTCACCGGACGTGCACCAGGCGGGCTGGTGTGAAAGCACCGGACACAAGCTGTACACGCCCAAAGGTGAGCGCCAGGACATCACATTAAGGGCGTTTCACTTTCTTTTAGGCTTTATCCTTTTTTATCGTAGAGTGAGATAGAGAGGAAGGCATGGGAGATAGGAGGGGAGGACGTTCAGCAAAGGACCGCGGGGTGGGTAGGGCTGCTGGATTATGGAAAAAAAAAAATCATAATCACGATTATTTTGGTCGGTATTGAAACTCTCGATTGTTCAAACCACCAACCGTTTTTGAATTTGAAAACATGATGCATTTATTCATAATTTCTCTTCAAAAAAAAAAACACTTTGCAAATGAGAACTTGAAATTTCCCCTTAAACAAATACACAAAATGGTAAAATAGAAAATAATGTCCAGATATGTATCCAGCTGTTCTGCAATTTCGTTAGTAGTAGTTAATAGTTTAAACTCGATTATATTAGTTTGGTGATCGTTTCACGCTAAAATCGAAATTGCAATCAAAATTAGGGTAATCGCACACAATCGGTTCATACACACACTCACACACCGACGGCGGAGTCAGCCACGCAGGGCGACAGCCAGCTCGTCAGGAGCAGTCAGGGTGAGGGCGTCTCGCTTACCTTGACACTCAGCTAGGAGGAGCCGGGGATCGAACTAACAACCTTCCGGTTAAAAGTCAACCCGCGCTACCCCCTGAGCTGCTCATCGTGGAAGGTGATTGGTCCAAGGCGAAAGGCTGCTCCTCATAGGGCGTGGCCCCTAGCCGATAGTATGACCAGGTGTTCACGGTGAGCGTGGTGAATTAAAACAGCTAATCTCCGATTGGACACGGGAGGCCACCTGCTTCCCTCAGTCGATACGATTGGATGTTCACTAGTATGACGTCATCACTGTTATGAATGAACACATTGACACACAGTGTTAGTGTCTTGTGATTAAAGAGTGTGTGTGTGTGTGTGTGTGTGTGTGTGTGTGTGTGTGTTTCTTCAGGCTGTAAAGAGGAGGAGTTCACGTGGAACAACTACCTGAAGATGACTAAAGCACAAGTGGCACCAAAGGAGCTGTTTGCAACTCCAGGAAGAGTACGTTCAAACACGAAATGAACACAGTCAGCAAATCCTGTAGGAATACTCAATAGAAATGATGCATTTCTTAAATTGATTACAACATGAGATTTATATAATTCAGTATTCAATGATGACACCCAGTTCTTACCTGACCTGTCTGTCTGTGGTCAGACAGACGGACAGTGGAGGTGCTGACCTGTCTGTCTGTGGTCAGACAGACAGACAGTGGAGGCGATGACCTGTCTGTCTGTGGTCAGACAGACACAGTGGAGCCGATGACCTGTCTGTCTGTGGTCAGACAGACAGTGGAGGTGCTGACCTGTCTGTCTGTCTGTAGTCAGACAGACAGACAGTGGAGGTGATGACCTGTCTGTCTGTCTGTGGTCAGACAGATAGACAGTGGAGGCGATGACCTGTCTGTCTGTGGTCAGACAGACATGCAGTGGAGGTGCTGACCTGTCTGTCTGTGGAGGGGCTGACCTGTCTGTCTGTCTGTGGAGGGGCTGACCTGTCTGTATGCTCAGATCGACATGCAGTGCGGGTTTGAGGTGGGCATGAAGCTGGAGGCCGTGGACCGCATGAACCCCTCCCTCATCTGCGTAGCAACCGTTACCGACGTGGTGGACGACCGCTTCCTGGTTCACTTTGACAACTGGGACGACACCTACGACTACTGGTGAGGCTCTGGCAAACCAGTAGGTCATGATGTCTGTATATTTGTTTATCAGTGTAATAATATAGATTTGTACACTTTTTTTATCGATTTTGTTACTAATTCCAGTAAATTCCGCTGTGTTTCTGAATGTGCAGCATCCAACGTCTTTTTCCTCCCCATCCGTAACCTAACACAGGTGTGATGCAAGCAGCCCGTACATCCATCCGATTGGCTGGTGTCAGGAGAGGAACCTCCCCCTCACACCACCCCAAGGTAACTCACGACCTGCTGACCCCGCCCACCCCACCAAATAGAAACACATTTACATCACGATCAGTCATTTAGTAGATACTTCATAATAACATGGATCGTGTTTTCCAGAAATATATGTGTGTTTACTGTGATGTGATTAATGTGATGTGTTTACTGTGATGTGATTAATGTGATGTGATTAATGTGATGTGATTAATGTCATGTGTTTAATGTCATGTGTTTAATGTCATGTGATTAATGTCATGTGATTAATGTCATGTGTTTAATGTCATGTGATTAATGTCATGTGTTTACTGTCATGTGATTAATGTCATGTGTTTACTGTCATGTGTTTAATGTCATGTGTTTAATGTCATGTGATTAATGTCATGTGATTAATGTCATGTGTTTAATGTCATGTGATTAATGTCATGTGTTTACTGTCATGTGATTAATGTCATGTGTTTAATGTCATGGGTTTAATGTGATTAATGTGTTTAATGTCATGTGTTTAATGTGTTTAACGTGTTTAATGTCATGTGTTTAATGTGTTTAACG
>NW_028177905.1:0-26483 GCF_964030765.1 Micromesistius poutassou | reverse complement strand
CATAAGTTCACATTTGGGTTTACGAATGCACACATTTTGTGCATGTTCTCAAATTATGAAACACGGGTGTGCACATGTGTTTTGCACTGTGTTCTGCGCTGCAATTATTGTAGCAAAAGTGTCAAGTGCATGACTCTTTGGAGTTGTGATGCACAGGATAGGATTTGTGCACCTGTGACAAAGGACCTGTGAACTCGTAGCACCTATTTTGTGTTAATAACGGTAGAAACAAATATTTACGACTTCAAATTTACTGTCACACATTTGTGACTTTAGTGTACACATGCAAAATACATATTTACGACTTCAAATTTACTGTTACGCATTTGTGACTTTAGTGTACGCATGCTAAAGACTTTTGCTACAATAATACCTTCATAAAAATCCCCCGTTCGTCACAGCGCGGGCTTTCTTGGCGACTGGAGAAGGCGGGGCTACGCACGGAGTCTAGACCTCTTTAGAATAATTTGCATACTAGGAATGTTTTTATTTTTTTAAGAATGAAGACACCCGCACGCAAGAATGAGTTCACGTCTGAGTGTAGGCTACAAACGCGATTAACTATTTACAAGTGAAAAAACGCCAACCTATTCTTTATTTTGCTGACCACTTGTTTTTTATCCAGACGAAAGCCTCGTAAGGACAGTTCCTCTGCGTTTTTCTCGTGGATCGCACCATCTTTCCCCGTCTTCGTTTAATTCTACTGCATCACCTTCTCTCCCATGATGATCAGCAGCTCGCGGATTTCCCCGTCTCCAGTAGAACTCCCCATGTTGATATCGCTGCGTTGTCTCTCTCTCTCTCTCTGTTGTAGAGAACGTCTAATCGCATTTTTTTTGCTACAATAATACCTTCATAGATTTTACCCCCTCGGTTTCACACAGGCAAGGCAGTGAAATTGCGTGCCGAGCCGCGACCGAACCGACCTTGCAGTGTAAAAATGCTCTTTGTTGACGATCATATAAGACAAATGACAACGTTTAAAATGAATCTTTAAAAGAAAGGTATGCATCTTGTCTTCAGGAGATGCAGTGGAAAGGTGATCAGTCCATCGCTTAGAGCAAGAAGAGGTCGCATGCTGACACCTAGCGGTAGCTTTTGGAAATCACACTTACAATTTTCAAAACATTTAACAATCAAAAAGCTACTGTTAGGGGTCAGCTTGTGACCTCTCTTCTGGCTCATACTGCTCGGTAACCCAACTACAATTGATCCAATTATGTATTTTATTTTGTATATTTGATTTTATCATGTATAGAAGTAGATCGCAGTATTAGTCAACCTATAACTGTATGCTTTCTTGTTGGGCAATACAGTGTTCTGAATTGTATTCAGGGATAGACTAAATCAATCCCCAAATAAGTTGTGGGATATGGAGTGTGAATCGTTCCTTCCAAACCCTAGACGCAACGCCAACTCTTCTACCAACACGAGGTTGCGAGCCCTACGCTGCGTTGCCTTGGAGATCAACAGACTTCTTGTGAACTGCAGCCGTGTAACCAGGAAGTAGGAAGGGTTGCATCACACACATCCCCACACACAAACCATGAATGTGTAAACCAACACTTTTCTCTTCTGGGTCCACAGGGGAAGCAGAGCTCTGGGCGCCTCTGATGTGCGTCAGAGGAATGCAGAGGCTGCCGGGTGGGGGAGGGAAGTCATGTGACAGGGGATTAGGGCCTCTTTTGTCCGGCTCCACCAATCCCACGCCAGAGAGTCACCGCCATGCTCTACCCAGAGTGCCTGTCGGTGAGGTGTTCCAGAATAGTTGAATCAACAATATACATAATATTATTCTATCCTAATATCCTGGACTCGTGTATGGTTCTATTATGGCTGTGTATTGTAGTGTTAGTGTGTTTGAGTTGTTTGTAGGACCACACCAGTACAGAATTTTCACTGTGTGAGTAGAGGTATATATGTAACCCAGAATCAGGCTATATTTGTGTTACTTCGGTATCACATATACTAAAATTGGAACGATACAGAGAAGATTAGCATGGCCCCTGCGCAAGGATGACACGCAAATTCGTGAAGCGTTCTATCTTTTAATGTTTAATTCATATCACAGCTCTTAGAATTTAATATATTATTTTGGTTTTGGGTGAAACACTGACCCCTAGCGGCGGAGTTGTCCGCTACAGCGGTGAAACAGTGCCCCTAGTGGCAGAGTAGTCCGCTACAGCGCTCCTCCACTGTCCTGGACGACAGTTACCAGGAGAAATAGCGCCAGGAGTAGTTGAGCTACTGAATAACTTAAATGGCCATTTTTTTTCCAGGCTTATTGTTTTGTACCTGTATTTGCCATTCTCTGGGGTAACTACACTGGCACGACACCGGAACTCTTCTGAATCTTGGCGTTTTCGGGGAAGGATAATTTAGGACACACAACGCCGAGACGCCCGCCCTGATTGACCTATGATGTTGACGAGAGATTCCATACAGAACTTGTTAAGGCAGCTGAATGCACCGGTGTTCAATTCTATAGAACGGAGTCCACAAGGTCTCCAAGCATTTTTTAAACATGGTCCTCAATCAAATGTATCATTTCCGCGTCGTTGGACAAGGGTATCATGAAGATGTATATAAATGAGTAAGCTCGACGGAATTATGACATTGAAATAATAAACAAAGTCCGTGTGTAGTAAAGAAGTAATCCAAGTACACCATAACTTGAAGCCAACTTGAACTCGGACAACTGCTCTAACAGTGCGGTTAGTTGGGGGGACAATGGCATTGTTTTGTGTGCGTCTGAAGAGAAGCAGCCGCTTCTACCCGCTGTCTGCACACCTGACATCTTGCTTTCAAGTCTACAAACAAGGGGGGCTTGCTGTGAAAACGCGACCATTCTTGTCATCGGCACAACTCTCCACGAAAAACAGCCTTCAAAGAGCTATAAACACTGCTATACTTCCCCTCAGAACTACCATATTTGCGAGAACGTTTGTACCTCGCGATAAGACAGCGTTTTTCCAGGCATGGAGACAAGCTAAGGGTGGCACTGTACGTACTCTGTGGCCGCATCACATCCACACCTCCAGACCGTTGAGGGCGCTGCCTGCTCCTCTCATATGGTTACTGCTCAAGCCTCTGCAGAAGCTCCTGGCTGTCATACTTGGAAGGTATGGTACTTTTTCAATGTATATAATGTAACTTAACAAAACGTTATAAAACATTTAATGAATGTTAGGTTAGGGTTAGGGGTTTTACTCATGCATTCTCATTTACGAGCAAGCAAATGTGTTGGCATTGTGGACATCTCACATACACACAGTGAACACTTTATCATGAAAGAGATTTTACAACAATGCTTACTACAATACTACAACTCAACTCAACTTTTTGAAGGAATACAAATAACAATTAAAATATATAAATTAAAAAATCAATATAATTGAATAAACACCAGGGATAAAAAAATATGTAAAAACTGATGATTATAAGACTTCAAGACTGACATTACTCCAGATCAACAGGATGGCTGGAGCCCTTGAGGATCGAACACGGTACCTTTCGGCTGAAAATACCCGAACACCTGCCACTAAAAACAACACTGCATCCACATGCCATTAAGTTGGAGGCCGGTGTTTCCTACATAGAGTTTAGCTGTGCTACCTATCTTAGTCTGTTTGGTTATCAGAAACATATTGAATAAGAAATGTAATTGATACTTTTGGTTTCTTAAATGGACCTTCAAATATTAATCATGAACTAGGCCTCAGAGGTGGAAAACAAAAAAGAGGTGGAAAGTACTAAAAAAAACCTACTCAAGTAAAAGTATAGTTTCATCACTGAAATTTTATTCAATTCCAAGTACAAGTATTGTTGTTAAAATTCACACAAGTACAAAGTACTCTCAGTTGAGGTGGTTCGGGCATCTGGTAAGGATGCCCACTGGACGCCTCCATTGGGAGGTGTTCCAGACACGACCAGTGGGGAGGAGACCCCGGGGAAGACCCAGGACTAGGTGGAGAGATTATATCTCAACACTGGCCTGGGAACGCCTCGGGATCCCCCCGTCAGAGCTGGTCAATGTGGCCCGGGAAAGGGAAGTCTGGGGCCCCCTGCTTGAGCTGCTGCCCCCGCGACCCGACCCCGGATAAGCGGATGAGGATAAGGATGAGGGACAAAATACTCTTTTCAAAACCTACTCAGAGTACTACTTTACTGGTCATATTTAATGCCTCACCAATCATAAGTTCACAACTGCAAGGGGGGGATCCAAAATCTCTAATCAGGGTTAAGTTCACACAATGATTTTGAGCAATTTTACATCCTGTCATAAGATAACTCTTGAAAACCTATCTTGAATATATTGGTTATCGTGACTTAATTAGCTTATTTCAAACCCATCAGACCCAACATACTTAAGGCCTTCTATTTTAATCTATAGCCTACTTTGACTTGAAGGAGTGTCATGACACTATATGCTTGACATCTGTGATATTAACACTCTTCTTATCTCTGAATCATTTGTTCTATAGCCTACACAAAACGACAAACTATTTCAAGTACATAACTGAAGTTTAATTTTGAAGCTTGAAATAGTCAGCCATTATCCATTCAGCCTACCGACTACACCCTAGTCTGACTGCACTGACGGCTGAAAGGTAGGCTTGTTGCTAGGTGAACTTAGAAATTCTCAGGCCAATGCAGCATGCATCTTGTCGTTCTCGACATACTTGCCTGCAATTTTTTACTCAGTAAATTGTGTGGTTTAATATGTAACTAACTACAATACTTAAACCAAAACTTACTTACTAGTAAAAGTACAGTTTTTAAAAACCACTGAAAAAATACAAAATACCAAAAAAAAAGTCTACTCAATACATTTACTTGAGTAATGTAATTAGTCACTTTCCACCTCTGCTAGGCCTATACAGTAGTGCAGAATAAGATCATGGCGTAATGTAATAAATAAATAAAAACCTCTGTCCTTGTTCCTGTTCTGTAGAAGCATCAGGAAGTGGTGGGTGTCCCTGCCGCCCAACCGCCGGCAGCTGGCACGCGACGCGGCCTGGCGTAACCGCTGGCTGCTGGTAGCGGCTGCTGCACTCGTCATGGTGATTGCTGCCCTCTTCCTCCTGACCCACCTGGACGAGTCCCCCCTGACGGGGCGAACACGCCTCCTGGTGTTCAGCAGGGAGAACTACATGGAGTTGGCTGCAGTAATGGCAGAGGACGTAAGAGTGTGGGATGCGGGGAGGGGTGATTTGAAACTTGTCGGTTGACTCTAGAGAGAGGGAGAGGGTCATTCTCCTAATAATTCCATGCATTTATGTGGTCATCTTGAAGATCTCCACTGATGAAAACAAGGGTTTAATCAGTGGGCCATAGGGTCAACCAACCACCATTATGTCAGCTCTTCGGTGAAAGATTGTGACCCCCAGTTTTATCTTCTAAGCAGGAAGGGGGCCCTGTTATCCACCTTGCTACAACTCACAGCAACTTTGTGATACCTTTTTTAGAACTATTGTTGTGTATGAGCATTATAATGATCAATGTTGTATCGGCAATGAGCCACTTACATTATGTGTCCTAGAAGTCTAACCCTCCTTCGGATGCGGACATCAAAATGAACCGTTAGCCTAAGCCTAGACGTAGCTCAATACATCCACACACGCACTGTGGCTTTATACTATAAGTGTCCAAGAAGCTTAACCCTCTCTCGGACGCGGCCATCAACATATACTGCTCCTAAAGACCAGCACCAGCGGCAGACACTGGCAAAAACATAGGATTGGTTTTCTCTAACTGTGACAACATTACCAAAATTACTATGTTGACAATCATGTAAAACTAAACTACAGACTCAGACTCAACAATTATTTATTAAATACTAACACAGTGATCACAGTCACTGCTTATGGCAGAGCTGACATCTAACATCGCTACAGGCTATCCTCCACGGTTTAAAAAAAAACAATTCAATGGCCCTTTCGATGTTTGCAGAGAAGGACAGCTGGTAATTAAGTGTCTCACCCTGTTTCCTTGTCGTCCGAGTCGCAGGCACCACAGAGTTTTCAATATTGATGGAGAGATTGTGGATGGAAATGCCTTCCATGGAAGGATGAGCAGCTTAGTCTTGTCCACCTGAATCAGTTTCAGGTGGTGTAGACATCCACTGAGAGTTGTCGGCCAGACATGCAGAGATTTGTTCAGCTACCTAAGGTTTGAGACTCTGAATAGGACAGAATTCGTCTGAATAGCTGTGGTAGGAAAGGCCTTGTACATGTCAGAACCCAGTGACTTGCTGTACTGGGAGAAGAGGATGGGGCCCAGGAAAGAATCCTGAGGGACTCCAGTAGTGAGACATCAAGGTTCAGACAAAAATTAGTGTATCCACCGTTCAAAAACATACCAGTACCGTTTTTTTTGTGTGTGTGTGAATGCATGTCTCTCCCTCTAGTACTTGGAGAAGTTTGCGGAGCAGCTGGTCCCGGCGGACGACCAACGTCAGCGGTTGGTGGAGCGGGTCGTCCAGCACCTGGCCGAGAGGAACAAGGACGTTCCCGAGGTGTCCTCCATCCCCTGGAGCGTCCACGTCGTCGAAGACCCCACAGTCAACGCCTTTGTCCTCCCTGTGAGTCAGAAGAGAGGGGACAGGAGGAGGGGTGTGTGTGTGTGTGTGTGTGTGTGTGTGTGTGTGTGTGTGTGTGTGTGTGTGTGTGTGTGTGTGTGTGTGTGTGTGTGTGTGTGTGTGTGTGTGTGTGTGTGTGTGTGTGTGTGTGTGTGTGTGTGTGTGCGTGCGTACTCCTGAGTAAGGTC
This sequence comes from Micromesistius poutassou, assembly GCF_964030765.1. NCBI lineage: Eukaryota > Metazoa > Chordata > Actinopteri > Gadiformes > Gadidae > Micromesistius > Micromesistius poutassou. The sequence continues at coordinate 19,715 of NW_028177905.1, read as the reverse complement.
ATTTAGTATCATAGTATCAACTCCTCCATAAGCGAGTTGTACAGCTGGGATATACTAAACGTACACGATAAATGTGTTAAGTGTAAACGGCTTTTGTTTGTGTTTGGTGTCCATCAATTCAGAGACTGTCGATAAGGGCAGAAGGAGCACCAAATAAACAAGCTGTAGTACTGGTAATTGACATTTCTATGTCTTCAATTGCTAGCAGTCGCCATATCTGGAGTAGGTGCTGGTTTTGAATCTTTCAACTTGAAAGAACACTGTATCCTCCAGAGCTATGTATCGGTTAAAGGCGCTGTAAGCGATATTATTTGTTAAAATAAGTGTCAAATTAGACTATATTGTGACAGCAATCACTGATATATAGAGTGTCAGTGAAATCAGTCTCCCAACCTCTCTGCTCGGCAATAAACAAAAACCCCCAAAATTATGCTATCCCGGTCCCACTTTATCCATTCAGGAGGGATAGCTCCACAGAGAGGCAGTCCTCCCTGCGCCCTCACGGAAAGGCAGCAGGATTAAAGTGTTGCCTAACAATGGTGGAACAGGGGAAGCTTCTGATCCCAGCGCTCCCAGGAACAGCTTACACACCCAGAAACGGCAAGCGAGAAAAATGTCTGTAGAAAAAGAAAAGAAAGAAGGCTGCCAGGACAAAGAGACATTTGTATGGGTTTGGCCTTCGATCGGTGAAAAAACATGTGGTTACATGGGGACGAGGGAGGGGAGTGCTTGCTTGCCGTTTCTGGTTGCTTACACAACCAGAAACGGCAAGCGAGAAAAATGTATGTAGAAAAAGAAAAGAAAGAAGGCTGCCAGGACATTTATGTGGGCTTCAATCGGTGAAAAAACATGCAGTTACATGGGGATGAGGGAGGGGACTAATTGCAACTGCTCACTGAAAAAAGACATCGGCTGCTTTCACATATGGACGTACATCTCGCTATTCTCCCGACGGGCCGTATATGTGAATGACATATCCTGACGTTGTGACCTGTGAAAAAAGACTACCCCTGAGGTAGTATTTTAGCCGGTGGAAATGTTAATGACCTTATATGCGGTACAATGAGCAGTAGAATGTCTGCATTTCACTCCAGTTGAGTAGGCGTGTTGATGACGCTTCGGTCTACGTTTGCAGTGGCAGCCGCACCCTAAACAATAATCAGCCAAAGTATTTAAATGTGGCACTGCTTTTCAGAGTCATTCGTGGTGAACGCTAAATGATAGGTCTTATCGTAACCCTCAAAGTACACATCATACAATAAATTACAATACATGAGTTCACAGATGCATGCGTATATAGAATTTTTTAATTTTTTATTATTATGTTACACCCTTCCTGCTGTCGACTCCCAGACCGTAGTCGAGGAGCACAGGGGAGACGTTCCCTCCAGGGGTGATGTTCTCTCAGGGGTAACACCCTTCACTTTGACCGGCAGTGGGTCTGCTTATAGGTTTGAATATGGTCGGAATGAAGCGGCCACTGATTCTTGACAGGCTGGGTACTTTATTCTTAGTTTCACTAACTTTACAGTACACGTTTGCACAGACACAACCGGACTCGTTCATTACTTCACTAAACTGACACACACTACCGCTCGCTCTCCTCACTCGTCCACTCACTCACACACACACTGCCATTCTCGCGCACACGCATACTCTCTTAATAACTCTCGTAACAATCGTTATTGACAACAGTTAGCTGAACATTACAGGGTCCCCTCCTTCCACTCCCTGTTTTCTCAGTTAAACACAGAAATCAACTACATTTGAACCAGGGTTTGTTAGATGTGAAATTAAGCCAACGACTGTGTTCCTCCGGTAACACAGTCGTTTGTGACGGCTTTCTTCTTCGTTGTTTCTTTTATTTGTCTCTAACACATGCTCCAATCTTCATCATCATCGATCAATGCTTCAGATGTTGTGGATGCAACGGAATATATGATGCATCGTTGCAGCAACATTTAAGATGACTGCGATGAGTTCTGTCAGTTCTGCCTCCGTGCTGTCTGTGGTCAAACCAAAACAAACTGAGTGACAGCAGACGCACTTATCCCGCCTCTTGCTAACTTAGACCCTGCGTCATATCCTGCCCCTTGCAAGCCCACCCCCCTAAACCCCCCCGTTGATTCTACTGATGTCAGAACAAAATCGATATCCGCATTTAAAGCATCAAGTGTGCATCACCGTCAGGGTCGAATCTCCTGTTATACAAATGCGGCGAAAATGCGGAGGACATGTGTGAAAATGGCTTGTTTGTGTTCAAGAATGACTTGTCCTATCTTTGTGAATTAATTAAAGGTGTGTGTGTGTGGAGGGGGCTTTGAAAGCTCCTGGGATGACTACTGACTGATGCCTGGTTATGTGTTTCTCTGGGCAGAATGGCGAAGTGTTCATGTTTACTGGAATGCTTGAAGTGGTGGCAGATATTCACCAGCTCTCCTTTGTCCTGGGACACGAGATGGCCCATGCCATCCTGGGACACTCGGTGAGTACAAACACACATACATACACACTAGCATACAAACACAAAAAAAGTGTATCTTTCAGACTTTTATGACTTGGGCAGCGGTTGCTTTGATGGGTTTTCATGGCAACACTATTTATCAGGCCTTTTATGATCCTGCTCGTCCCCTTTTTCAGCTCAGTGTATATCAGATGCTACCTTAACACTCGGATGGCTTTAGGCTCAACCTGGTTTCCATCAGTCACACATGGCTAGCCGCAGAACAGATGAGTCGTGTTGACCTCAGGCCATAATCATTTTACAAGCTTGACTCTTTCCTTTTTTTCGTTGCACCTTTGGTGATGGCGCCCTGTGTTTAAGGCCAAGAAAAAGCATTCAGGACTCTAATTAAGTTGTCGTTTTTTTCGAGTGCGAGCGCCCCTGCTCCGGAAAAAGAGAATTTAATTGGTTGAAGGGAATGGGTGATCGACGAGGCTCCGTCCGGCCCGGAAGGTTTGCTCTGATCGGCTGCCACTGTTCCTGTGTGCGTGTCCCCTACTGTCTGATACCTCTCATCACATTCCCCTTCTTGTCCCCATCCCCCCAGGCGGAGCAGGCCAGCCTGTCCCACGTTGTGGACCTGCTGTCTCTTATCCTGCTGACCGCCATCTGGGCCGTGTGTCCCCGGGACAGTCTTGCCGTGCTTGGACACTGGATCCAGGGCAAACTCATACAGGTCAGACCAATTTCTCATCACCTCTTCACGTAACCCGTGGCTCTCCTCTGCAGCTTTTCCATTATCCATGGGTCCACCCCTTGTCCCCCAACACAACTCATATCTTTGGAGCTGGACGACTGCATACTCCAGTCCGTTCTCATCTGAGCAATAATGAAATGAGTCCATTTCACAATTGGCTCACTGGCTCAAACATACCAAAACACAACCACGCCTTCTGACGATCTTCCCAAAGTAATAGAAATGCAAATCGGGGACCTTGCTCTGAAGGTGTTGTGAACATAGGTGTGAATGACTGGCGCCTGTGCTACTTGAAAAGATGCATTAGGCTTTCTAGTCGTTACACAACCCTAACCTTTATTGGGGGGCAATGTTCTATAGATCTTGAAAAGTAAATGTTGGATCAGCCTCCACCATATTTCACACCAGTCTTGTAGATGTTCAAATTCTTGAACCCTTTGATTCTGTCTCTTCTGCCTCCGTCGTCGGATTCCTCTCTCAGCTGATGTTCAGCCGTCCGTACAGCAGGAAACTGGAGGCAGAGGCCGACAAAGTTGGCATGCAGCTGGCGGCTAAGGTAAAGCAGCAGGCCTGCGCTCATCCCATTATATTACATTGTGTCACCAGGGACGTCCACTCCCTGCAGGGCTCTCTTCCCCTTAAACATAATCAATTTGAAGAATTGTCATTAGCATGGAATTTTAGCCTAGAGGAATCACAGCACTGTCAGTTACTTTACGATACACCAGGGGGCACTGTTATCAAACCAAACAAGGTTACCCGGCCTCAAAATGCAGTGTGTGTGTGTATGTGTGTGTTGTTCACTCCCGGGGGGGGCGTGCGTGTTGGTGACGTGTGGGCTTGTCCTCTGATGCAGGCGTGCGCGGACGTGCGCGCTGCCCCGGTGTTTTGGCAGCAAATGGAGATCACAGATCAGCTGAGGGCAGTGCCAGCTGTCCCCGAGTGGCTGTCCACGCATCCCTCACACAGGAACAGAGTCACACAGATGGACCGCTTTGTGCCTCAGGTGCGCATGCACGCACTCGCGCACACATGCACACATGCACACATGCACACATGCACACGCACACACACGCACACACGTGTGAGTATAAACACTGGGTTACCTAATACTGGACATTGTGTGGAACATGGGCCTGGTTGCCATGTGGTCTTAACACTGTACAATAAACAGATCTTTTGAGTGCTTCAGCATTCAAAAACAGGAAAGCATTGACTGTGACAACGAGTTGAATAGATCTCTATTTACATATATATCATAACATCCCAAAGATATGTGGCCTCAGACTTAGTGCTTTAGTCTCTGTTGGCGGTGTGTGTATATATAATGGAGACCCCTTCAGCTCTCCCACAGCCCCTCTGATTGAGGCTGTGTTAAGTGCTCCGCTGAAGAGCTGAGTTTAAAAGGTATTGTTGAATTGAGGGTTCCATATTGATTCACATTTCCGTCCTGAAGTGCATGTGTAGGGAAGGAGTAGGACGGGCTAAGGTATATAATATATGTTTATTTCCATGGCTCAAGGATAGGCTCTCTGTGAGAGCGCTCTTTAATGCTTTTGATAAAAAGGTAGAGAGAAAGCGAAAGTTTGACCACCGTTCCACTAAAACCACCACTTTATATTGTGTTCCACAACGGAAATTTCTTAGAATGCATTGAATTGAGGTGTTCAATTTAGAAGGGACTCTCCACAGCAAGTATCAGTGTATCACTGCTTATGTTTGTATACAACAGACAATGAAGTGCTTCAGTTTTCCATATCTATAATGTTCGGCACTGCAGTGTATTTGGAATATGGTGTCGTGATACGATAATGAACCAAACTTTAGGTTCTACGAGGGAAGCCAGTAGTTCACAGAACCCTGTAGGTGGGAGAGTAGATGGGCTTATTTCTGAATATTTTTTAAGCAAAATTAAAACTAATGCTAAAACCTTATCGGATCGTTGCCAGACCAGGAGTTACCAACAACACACATATGCTTTGAACACACACAGTGTCACTGATTTTGTGTGTGCGTCTCATTTCTCCTCAGTTATATTTGCACAAACACACGGTCTGCCAGGCAGCGGTAGTATTAACCTTGACAGTGAGTTGAACTGTTGATCTTGGCCCTGCTCTCACTGTCAGACGCTGCCGAGTCTGAGACAAACAGATGGGTGCGCGCGTGTGTGTGTGTGTGTGTGTGTGTGTGTGTGTGTGTGTGTGTGTGTGTGTGTGTGCGTGTGTGTGTGTGTGTGTGTGTGTGTGTGTGTGTGTGTGTGTGTGTGTGTGTGTGTGTGTGTGTGTGTGTGTGTGTGTGTGTGTGTGTGTGTGTGTGTGTGTGTGTGTGTGTGTGTGTGTGTGTGTTGAAATTCAAATATGTTGCCCCTTACCCAGTGTGCTAAGTCTCTTCGACAAGAAAATCCTAACTGTGTGTCCTGTGTATTTGAACGTGTGTGGGAGTAATTTAGCTATGGCTAGGGTCCCTTGGCCTGCGTCCACCAAAACATTGTTTTGGTACGGGTACCATGTGCCCATTTGGTGGATGCCTTCATCCAATGCTTCATCTTCCGCAACCGTCAGGGCATCCATTTTTATCATGGGCGTAGCGCACCAAGTCTGCAGTCGGCCACGGCTCCTTGCGGTGTCCCGCACCTCGTGGAGGGAACAGCAAGCACGAAGCCCCGCACTTAACTTCACCCTGTTGTCTCCAGCTGCAGCTCAGCAGCAGGCTTGCTAGTGCTATTGTTGTCCTTAAGTTAACACCCCCCCCCCACACACGCAGGGCTGCTGAGGAGTTGAGAGGAGTGCGGTTTGTAAAGGGGAGTGAGTTGGCGTGCTGGAGTAAAGTGGACAGACTGGTCTACCCCACAGTGGCGTGAAATGGAGGTGCTTCCCGCCTCCTGCATCACCACGCCGACCTGGCTGTACAGCTCTGATGAACGCGTCGGCGTCTCCTCCGTCCGGCCGGATTCCAATAGTCAACCTCGTGATTTGGCTTGCCCTTGTTCCCTCAAATCTCAGGGAAGATTGTTTGGGCTGTTTGGGGTCCGTCCAGATCATCAACTGTCAAGCAATCATTGAGCATTTTTAGCGCTCTCATTTCCACACAGCTTCTTTTCCTCCAGCCCGGCCTATAACTGATGCCACTCGTCTTTAAAATATATTTCCAAAGAGCAAGGGGGGAAAGGCATTCCCAAAAAATAATATAATAATCCCACCCTCTACATTCTTTTTATCTGTCACTTCTTGGTCTCTCTCGCTTTGTTTCTGTCTTGTTTCTTGCCTACATGTGGACTTGTCCCTCCCCCTCTCTCTCTCTCGTTCTCCCGTTCTCGCTCTCGCTCTCTCCAGGCTCTGGAGCTGAGAGATTGTTGCGAGTGTCCGGCCCTCCCGTCTGCGGACCCCCGCGTTGTCTTCTCCATGAGCGTGCGGACGCTACTGGACAAGGCCAAAGGCAAAGGGAGGGGGGCCCAGAGCTCAGACTCGCCACCGCAGCCCCACCGACATTCACAGCCCCAGGATGCAGCGGCCGCAGCCCTCCTGGCCCAAGCCCAAGCCCGCTCGGCCCCGGCTCCCGACGCCTGTCCTTCAGACACCACCGTCCGTCCCGTCTACAGCTAACGCTCTGGGACTCGCTTCTCCTGACCCCTGTCCCGCTGAGCAACCCCCGCTCCTGCTTTAACCACTGTTGACGGGACACCGAAGACGGGATGCAGCATTTCGCAAAGCCTCTAGATTCTCTTAGTTTGTCTGTTTCAGACCTACTGATTGCTTGGGTGTGGAGGGTATTACAGTTTTTAGTGTGTATGTCACTGTTGTTTTTTCACTGTTTTTACTATTTTTTTTTTCCATTTGAAGAGTCCCCCTCACCCTTCCCAGTGCTGCAGTGTGCATCTCGTGTGCATGAGTGCCGTGTTAAGAGTTGAGATTGCGTTCAGATGGCTGGGAAGTCTTTGTGCAGATCACTGCATTAGCATCTAGACTTCTACACGACCTTGGCTGGGGACAAACTGAATTCATTACTTAAACCATACGTTGCAACATCAACATTTGCATTATTTATGAAGAGACTACAATAAATGCACTTTGTGTCCACACACAAACACAACGCATGTACTCATGGGTGCACACAAGTGTTGTGTGTGTGCGCAAATATTACACTTCATTACATTTCAGTGTGCTTGCAACACTTCTAGGTCCCTTATACCATGGATAATTTTTTTAATGGGCTGTTTTCATTTCAAAATGTGCTCTGACTTCTATGTGTCTGGGCGGTATTTTATAGTTTTATATCCATGTGGTGGGATATTGGTATCTATCCCAATATTTAGGAGACGCAAATGCACATCCCAAAACCCCTGATATAAAAATATTTTTGATGCATACAAATCCTATATACTTGAGACCATCAGAGCTGTTGTATATTATTACATTTAATGTGATGCTCTCCTGGGGATTTTTCTTCGAGGAGAGAATAAAAAATGGATGATAAAAAATGTTTTACTTTCAATATTTTCATATCTTCACCACTCCAATATCTGGGAGTGGTGCTATTATTTTGCTTACCATTAGCGCTCCATTAAATATGTTGTTTTTACCGTGAACATACCCAGGGTGAAAATGTGATGATGATGAATGATGAGTGCAAGAGAATATAGTTTCTTACAAAAGTGTCAGCAAGTAGGCCCTTTGCTTTCAAGTGACGTCATGGCAGCCTCATTAAATGAACCTGCCTTTTTTTATGTTGGGTATATAAATCATGTGTGGGTTAACTTTTATTAATGAATGATTTGACTTTATGCTTGACGTCAGATTTATTTTACAGTCGGCTTCCCACAGAAGCTCCTACAACTAGGTCTTGAATGGTAGCGGTGTGTGTGCTGTACGAAAGGCTGTCCTTCATAGTCTGGGATGTCTGACTATACGCTCGGTATCATTGTGGAAACCTAGATCAACAACGTTGCTGGGTCCTGCCTTGAGACAAAGCTGTCAATACAATTTTCACTCCCCTCTGTCAGTATGTTTGTGGGGAAGCTAAAGTTGGAGTTATGCGGACCCCTGCTGCTGCAACGTTTTGTACCAATAGGAGACGAGGAGGATTTTTGACTGAAGCCAGTCTGGAGAGAGATGAAAGCCTGATTTACTGTTTCAAAGTCTATTTGATGAAAATGTGTTTATTTTTTTTGCGTATCTTGGATTTAAAAACCAAGACATGTTTCTTAATTTGGTCATTGGTCAGATTTCAGTGCTTCACAAAGAGAGTGAAGCACGTCACCCACTCTTTACACATGTGAAAACCGATTCACACCTGCAGTGGGGGCGAAAGACTAATAGACACCCTCCAGCATAGCTTCAGTTGGTCAAACTTTCCCAACTTTCCCAAAACAAGAAAGAGGTGCAGTTATTAGATCAAGATGACTATCTGGAGGACCTTATGGTACGGTGACCCAACTAAAGACCATCATTGTATGTGTGCATTTGTGGGTGGCTGGCACAGGTAATGATTTCTCTATAATGCTGAGAACTGACATTTCTAACAGCCGTCTCCATGTTGACCTGACAGGAGGTTAGACACAAGAAGGCCTATCAATCCCGCACAATTTAATTAAAAGAGCCAAATAATTTCCCATTAGTTGCTTCCTTCCAGTCAGAGATTTTTTGTAATATTCCTGTCTGGTCTCTGTGTGCACAAACATGTGCCCCCACCCAACCATCCAAGTACATTTAACGATTCATAAACACTTTTTGAGTGTTTTCTCCTCCTATTTGAAAGCCTGTGTTGAATCCCTTGACAGAGTTGGGGCAGCAGAATGGTCTACTTTTTGCATCTGCTGTGTAGGAGGCTGAATCTAGCCCACAATGCAGTCTGTCTGCTCTCTCACCTCCCAGAAGGAGGGGGCGCCGGCACTCATCAGTTGCTCCTCCACGAGTTCCATTTCAAGGTTCCTCCGCCCAGACACATTCACATAATTTAACAACAGTATAGTTTCTCAGGTGTGTTTCTGTGTGCATGTGTGTGTGTGTGTGTGTGTGTGTGTGTGTGAGGAGAGGCAGAAGCTAGCCTGTCCTTCTACTGAACATTAATTAATCATGTGGCATGTGGGTGTCTGATTGAAATGAATATTTTACTGTTTTTAATCACTGCCACCAAAAGAGTGATAGAACATCTGGCTCTGTTACCTGGTTAATCACAGTGGATGTCTCTCATTCTCTTTCTTTCCGTTTCTCTCTGTCTCTCTTTGTCTCTGTCTCTGTCCATCTCTCCACCTCTCGCTCTCTCTCTCTTTCTGTTTGTCCATCTCTACCTCTCTCTCCCTCACGTAAATCTCAGAGGTCACTTCTGCAGCCTTACAAATGACTATAGGGCCATTTTGGACCATTGTAAAGCCCCCAGGTGAACTCTGAATGCTTCATAGCTTATAACAATGATTACATGGAAAACATGCTTCTAGTGTTTAAATACAACCAAAAAAACGTACTAATTGCAAATTTTGAAAGCAATTCCTTGGCATTGACAGAAATATATGCTTTTAATTAAGTTTAAATATCTCCCTTCAAGTCAGCCGTTCTTAAATTAAGTCTTAAGGTGTAGATTAAAATCCAGTCCACCCTTCCCAGATCAGGCATGGACATCCATATTGACTAAACTGAAACGTATGCCTCCCTTGTGTGGACGAAAGGCCCAGTGTAGAGACTTTAGATCTCATTATGGCTGTCGTGTCGCGGAGGGAACCACTGATAAACCTTTTAAATGAACCGCTTAGAAGACTGCTGTCATGGGACCTCTTTTGTTCATCATGAGACTTTGAATATGTTCAGCCGATGTATTGTACTTTTCTGTTTGGAAGGGACACTTTTGAGCTTGGCGGCCCAGAAGGCTTGTGTCAGCTCTGCGCTCTCACCGTCCCGGTAATAAGAGACCAACCTGCTCTTTCTGTCGACCTCCCCTTCTAAGCATTGAAAGAAGGGCTGCTCGGAATTCCCAGTCAGTCGGTTGTTCATTTACCTAACAGTCACCACGAATGAACTGCTTAACTGTAATGAGGGAGCTATTCAGGAGTGAATGGTGACATAATACACGCACAGACACAGGCACACACAGACAACGACACACACACACACCAGCTTGCAGTAGAGATGTCACAAGCAAGGCCCAGTTATCTGCCAAGGACCACACCAGACTTGTCTTTGTCTGATTTTTTTTTATCATAAGACGTGAAAGACATGAACTCTGAATTTTAGTAGTTGTTTCTGAAAGTAGTGCTGTGCTTTCTCATGATGTCCAGTTGTGTGTGTGCGTGTGTGTGTGTGTGTGTGTGTGCAGTGAGCGTTCTCGAGGATTGGGTGGCTGTACATATATGGTCAAAGCCAGGGAATGTTTTCATACCTGCCCTGATGCCGTTAGAGATTAGGATGTTAACAGCGTCCTTCGTCTGACCGCATCGATCGAACAGTCTGATCTTGATTCACATGAATGCAGAAGCCTCTGCTTTGTCAGATCACTTGCAATTGATTTAGATGTATTTATCCCACGTGGTTTACTCTACTCTGTCGATTGATTGTCAGTTTGCTTATAATCCGCCATTTGTTCAGAACTTTTTATGACCTATAATACATTTTCTCGCCTCGCCTGAATTCTGATGAATTCTGTAGAGATAGTAGGGGTGGGAAAAATAATAGATAGATAATAATAGATTCTTCGATGCATCACGATTCTCTCTAGATGCTGATAAGTTAATAATCAGAATTTTAATAAAAATTTAAAAAAATAAATTTTTTCGCCTGCTGCAACATTCTGTTCGCCTGCTGCAGAGCGCTACAGAAAACTCCTTTCTGCCTCCGGGTTCTCTGTGCAGAGAACAGACTTTATCTTATATAAAATATTAGATAAGGTAATTCATCTGTTGATTGTCTTTAATGATCATCACAAAAGTAGGAAGTGATTAGCAAACTCTGAATAGCAAACTCAGATGTATTTATATTTTTGAAAATCACGCATGGAAATGTACATAAAAAAAATTGTTGCATCGAGATGCATCATTTAGAATCGAATCGTTGACCTCTGAATCAGAATCGAATGGAATCGTGAGGTGCCAAGAGATTCCCACCCCTAAGAGATAGTCTCACTAATCAGATTTAAGATTAATATCTAGTCTGAAGGCAGAGGAGCTGCCTGGGCCCGGAGTAGTAAACTGTAAAAAAGGGTCTTTAAAGGTTTCAAGTCAACACTATGTAGTCTGGCCCCTGGAGGAATACATTTGTAAAAAAAAAACCTCTGGAAGCTTTATTAACTAACTCATGCAAATTAGTTCTCTTCTTTAAAAATAACTCTAATGAAAACAGGAAACAAGGTGTAGCTCCGCCCCTTGCAGTTTCTGGTTTCCGGCCCAGTTTCCGGCTGTCTCCCCCCAGGAGTACTTCTATAACTCAGATGGACTGCTGGGTCCAAGTTTACCATAGCAACGGTATTAAAGAGAGTAGGGACAGTGGGCCACTTAAATGGGGCCTGAAGGCAGGCACATTTTCCTCATCATATAAAAGTATGATGAAGAAGAAAAAATGATAAAATGTGTAAATGTATAGAATACATTCAGAGATACATATACTAACACAAACTCATCAATGCAACCTATGAATATAGCCTTTCTCTGACGAAAAAATAGAGAAAAACACACACCACAACCAACCTGTGGTGTGCCCATGAGTGCGGTAGTGCGCTGTATTTGGACTCTCTTTGCTGTGATCCATGACTGCAGGACAATATGTGAAGGAGACAGGGAGCGAGTGTTGGAACCACACAGACTGTCTGTCAATGTCAGCCAAATTCTTTGATGTGTATCAAGACTGGTCAGCCATTCCAGCACACCGCGGTCCCGGGGCGCCACGCACACATGCACACGCACACGCACACGCACACATACACACACACACACACACTGCTGCCATTTACTCTAGCAAACATAAAACATAACGACAACATAAATTACAATACATTCAATTTTATTTGTATAGCCCTTAATCACCATTACAGTCTCAAAGGTCTCAACAAGCCAAATATTTATGACCCCCCCCCTGGACCCAAGCACCTAATCGGGCAAGGAAAAACTCCCTTAATCAGCAAAGAAGAAATCTTGAGGAGGAACGCAGAGTGGGGGATCCCTTCTTCCAGGGATGGTCAAGAGTGCAGTGGGTGCCATAATTGACATACATACATATACATACAGGCAAAACATATTAAATCGATGATGGGTGCTGGCCAGTTAACCATAAGGAGAGTCCAGGCATCCAGTCGCAGTCATCGCAACACGCTAGAACAGACAGAATTATGGATTAGAAGGGAAAAAGTGCATAGTGGAAAAGTGGACTGCTGCTAATTTAGTAACTGCACGAATAAACACGCATCAATCTTGCATCAGCATCGTTTTCGCACCCCTATGTTCGGAATGAAAGGCTGTAGAGGTACGTTTTTAGCTTTGCTTTGAATAGCTCGACATAGTCAGCTTCCCTCATTACAGGTGGCAGACTATTCCATAGCTTGATAGGTGAACGCTCTGTCCAGCGGATTTCTTTTTAACAGTTGGTAACGAAAGAAGGCCAACTCCAGAAGACCGGAGGGTTTGAGAAGGACTATAAGGAATGATAAGGTCCTTCAGGTAGGATGGTGCTGATCCATGCAAGGCTTGATAGGTTAGCAGTAGCACCTTAAAATCAGCTGTGGCAGTTATTGGTAGCCAGTGCAGAGGCGAGAATAGGGGTAATATGATCAATCTTTCTCGTTCTAGTCAGTATTCTAGCTGCAGCATTCTGTACAAGCTGTAGACTTCTCGTGGTTGAGTTAGGTAGACCCAAGAACAATGAATTACAATAATCCAGTCTTGATGATATACTGTAAATCTGTGTCTTCATCTATTGCAGATAATATTGGTCTGATTTTTGCAATATTTCACAGATGGAAAAATGCAATTCTAGTTATATTTCTAACATGTTGGTCAAAACAGAGCAGAGGGTCAAACAGGACACCAAGATTTCTGACACAGACACTCTGTGGGATGACCAAGCCATCTAAACACAGCGAGACTGTCTAAAATTTTCTCTGGTCCTGCTTTGAGACGATACTTATCTTGTCTTCCCAGTATTAGGCTGCAGGAAGTTCTGTAACATCCAACTCTTCACTGCAACCAGACAGGACTGGGCTGATTCTACAGGAATAAAAAGTGGGGTGGCATCCGCATAGCAATGGAAGCTGATTCCGTAGCCGCGGATAACGTCGCCCAAGGGAACCGTATAGATTGCAAAAAGCAATGGACCAAGGACTGACCCTTGTGGAACACCAAAGCATAGTTTGCAATGCTTCGATTCTGAACTCTCGCAGAGCACAAATTGTTTTGTATCTGTGAGGTAAGAATCAAGCCAGCGAAGAGCCGTACCCGCGAACCCAACATAGTGCTCAAGACAGTAAAGAAGAATGCTATGGTCGATCATGTCAAACGCAGCACAGAGGTCGAGCAACACAAGCATCGAGTTTGCATTGGTATCCACAGCAAGAAGGATATAATTTACCACTCTTGTCACAGCAGTTTCAGTTGAATGGAAATTTCTGAACCCAGACTGAAAAGGTTTGAAAAGGTTGTTCCTCGTCAGATAGTCTGCGATTTGCTTTGCTACAATCCTTTCCTGATAGGAAAGGGAGGTTCTATATAGGCCTATAGTTGCTGACTAATTCAGGATCTAGGCCAGGCTTTTTGAGTAGCGGTTTTTATCACCGCAGCCTTGAAACTAGAGGGAACAATTCCTGTAGAGAGCGACAGATTTATAAGCGAGAGGATTGCAGGCCCCACAGTTGGAAGGAGTTCTTTAAGAACCTTCGAAGGCTTCATTACCTTTTCAAGTTCAACCAGAGGGATTGCCTTAAACTCCAGAGTTGATTGATGAGAGTTGCTTCAGAGTTCCTCATCCTACGAGGCAAGTCCCCATCTTGCCTCGCAAGATGTGGAAGACAAGAAGTGAGGTATGCATCAATTTCCTCTCTTATCGATTGAATCTTGTTTTCAAAGAAATCCATGAACTGCCCTGCTGAGAGGGAGGAGCCTACATTCTGAGTCTGTTTTTTAGTTGTTCAAGGATTCTGCATCCTCGCTTCAGGTTGCGGGTATCTACATAAAACCAGGGAGCTGTTTTTTTCATTGATCGATTTTAAATTACAAGCAGGGCAACAGAATCGATGGCAGCAGACAAGGCATTGTTAAAATCATCATTAAGGCAATCCACAGAGCAAGTGAGGGGAGTGTTATGATATTTTTAATCCAGGAAAGGCCGCCGAGACAGGATCGCTTTTAACTCACTTTATTTGGTTAAGGTTTTGGTCTATTGTCTATCGTCTATGAAACAAAAGGAGAGGGATGGTATATAACATGCGCAGAGTGTCTCTAAGCTTGATATCTAGGATACGCCGCCCAAGAGATTCTGGCCTCCTTCTGTTCAGCTGTTGCTTTTTATAAACAGGTAAAAGTAGACTTCTTCTACGGCTCTAAAAAACTTGCTCACTTCCTCTGTGTGTCCGTTGTTGCCCCTATGTGTAAATGTTGTAACTTTGTTAAATGTGCTCAGTACTGCCCTCTGAGGTTGTGTGAGAGTATTACCGCCTAATCTGTCAAATGTGCTCAGTGTTGCCCTCTGGTCATTGTGAGGGGAAATTACCTCTCAACTATGCTCGGTGCTGCTTCATGTGGCTATGTGAGAGTATTACAGCTAAAATGTATCACAAGGGAATATTACAGCTAAAATATGTCACAGGAGCAAGTGAAAGGGGTAACTTATCTGCCATAGCTATTGTAGTTGCAGGAGTGATGTGACGACAGCTGTAAGTAGCCTGGTGGTCGTCGCAGGGGCAGGATACCACAACCTGAAAAGTGAGCAGAAAATGGTCTGATAAAGCTGAGGTGTAGGGAGAGACAACCAGGTCTGAGATGCCTACGCCGCGGGTCAATACGAGATCCAGCGTGTTTCCACCGATGTGGGTTGGGTGCTGGCTGAGCTGTTTGAAGCCAAGCGTATCTGTAATGGACAGAAATGCCCTTGCGAGGGAATCAGATGGGTTATCACATGAATGTTGAATTCACCAATAAGCAAAACATTGTCTGAATACGTAACAAGATCAGCTGCAAAATCCGAAAGCCCATCTGCAAAACGTGGGTAGGGGCCTGGGGGGCGGTATACTATAGCTAAAACGAAAGAGTCTGAAACTCATTTTGTTTTTGTCGAGTAATTGAGGAGCAGAAAGCGAGCACCTCAAATTATGTGAATGTACATTTATTTTTTGGTTTAAGTTTAAGCTTAGAGTTAGATATTAAGCCTACTCCACCACCTTTCTTTAATTCTCTAGATAATTTGTAGCTAACGTAGTTGGAGGGAGTAGCTTCGTTTAAAGCTAGAAACTCATCTGGTTTTAACCAGGTTTCACATGGCCCAGGATGTCTATCTTATTATCAACAATTAGATCCTGGACCAAGAGCGCTTTAGATGAAAGCGATCTAATATTCATAAATCCTATTCTGAGCACTTCCGATTTATTAATTTCAGAGGGAGTCTGGTTAACACTCAGCTCTGAAGATGTTAGTGAAATGCGATTTTGACATAGTCTTTGCCCAAAGCTTGCAAGCAGAGCAACCCTCTGTTCGTGTTAACCCTGCCACATCTTGTTTGTTTTAAAGTCGTGATTATAATTAGATGGTATTTCAAGAGGACACATCCCATGCATGTGATAACCACACTTGAAGGAACCACGGGGAGATACAGGCTTTAGGGTTCCCTGCCAACAGCCCAGCCCTGCTGTGGCTTTGAGCTGCCGTCTGTGGGTTAAGAGTGTTCTCAGTCACCCTTTCACAGAGACTGCTTGATGGGGAGGGAAAGCCCTTCAGTCGAAGCATCGTCCAACATTATGCCAGCTCACCATGTACCCTTCCAGAAAGATCCATCGGCATGTATTAGCATGTAGAGTGAGAGACACCAAAAGGCCATGTCTACAAAGTGTGGTGCTGAAGCAAAAAGCGCCCTTTGAAATATTAGAGAAATGATTGCAGTGATAAAAGCACCTGCAAAAAATGTGTCTCCTTTTGTTTGCTCATGGAACACGACTGGCCTTTCTTGCATTTTGTTGATGCAGCATAGATTTCATGTCACATGATTCCTACAATGTTTGTCCCTTTGTGTGTCTCCCCGTGAATGTATGTCCCTGTTTGTGTATATCCTTGTGTGTGTCTGTTGTGTGTGGGTCTGTGTCTGTCTGTGAGTCGGTGTATCATTTGAAACATTAATGTTCGTTGTTCTTCTCTACATTTCATCTCCTTTCTCCCTGCCTCTTCCTCCTTTCCACCTCAATCTCCTCTCCTCTCCTCTCCTCCTCTCTCTCTCCTCTTCTCTCTTCTCTCCTCTCAGCCAGTACCTGCATGTTCGCTGTGTCGTTGCCATGGTTTCCATTATGCCTGCTGCCTACCCTAGTTTGAAGGACAAAGTGAGACCCTGATGATTCGAAGCAGACCGACAGATAGTCAGATAGATCCACTGCATGACAGGCAGAGATAGATATGTAGGTAGATTGATAGGCCGACACTGATTTTACATGTTGAACTGAACAACATCATTCGCTCTCTGTGTATCTTTTCCTGTGTGTGTGTGTGTGTGTGTGTGTGTGTGTGTGTGTGTGTGTGTGTCCAGGTATTATTAATAGTAGTCAGTACGCGGAGATGAATGGAGGATGGATCTATGCAAACACTTCCCTGGGTGTTGAATGTTTCTCTAGCAAGGCTCTTAACTCATCAATAATCAGATGCTATGGCACTCTGCTCTCCCCCGTTCTCGGCTGGATGAGTGACGAGCAAGTGTACTGCACTGCACTGGACCGCATCCTGATTGCACCAGCTTAGTCTACCATGCTGGGTTATGATAGGCTTGTGCTCCGAAACGCATGCGGCGAGCTCCACATGCTGTGAAATGGGATAGATCGGAAATGTGTGACCAGCACGGAATGACTAGAGGTATATATAACTATATAACTGTGTGTTTGTCTTTGGGTCCAGATACATGGATGTATGTATTTGCATTTTTTTACTTCATGGGCTTGTTTGGAAATGTGTGTGTGTATGCTTGTGTATCCTGTTTGTGTGAAGTCTTAACGCTGTCACATATTTGGCTAAAAGCATGGACTTTATTTAGCTGACCTGGTTGGAGAGCAACAGAGATAAGTGTGTCAGAAAGAGGGGAGTATGTTTCAGAGAATAGATAAAAGGCAGAAGGAGAGAGATGGTCATAGCATTAAGGAATAGAGGGAGGGAGAAAAAGAAACCAAAGGCTTAAAATCAATCCCTTCGCTGCCACACGCATCAACCCCTCTATTGTGCTACCCCCTCCCTCTCTCTCTCTCTCTCTCTCTCTCTTCCTCTCTCTCTCTCTCTCGCTCTCCCTTTCTCTCTCCCTCTATCTCTCTCATTTCAGGGTTCTTAAGGGTCTCCTCCTACTTTTAATAAGAGTCTTTAATAAGTCCCCAGATCAGGCTTCGGTCAGGGGCTCCCATTTTAACCCAGCTCTACTTAATCGCAGTTAAAATAGATCTGCTCTCTCTCTCTCTCTCTCTCTCTCTCTCTCTCTCTCTCTCTCTCTCTCTCTCTCTCCTACTTTCATTCCACAGGCTGTGAATTTTCACATTAAATAGTACAGCACTACCTATTATAGAGCTAGTCAACTAGAGAACGTGAAGCCTTGTCTTGTGCTATTGCATTTGGGACAAGCACTGGGCGTCTCTAGCATATATTGTATTCAAGGCGTCTGATTAAAGACGTGACACTACCTCATCTTAATATATCCTGTGAGTATGGGCAGAAGTATGCATGGTTGTTGTTGACCCGAGACAATGTGAAGGTTTAGTGCCGTGTAATGAAGAGCATATTGGGCCAGGGAATCCTGGGCCACTATAAACATTAGACTGTGAGATACTCAACAGCACCATCACTTAGTTCATTACACGTAAACACACACACCCACGCACGCAGACACGCATGCACGCACGTATATACTGTATATATATGTCCACACACACACACATACATGCATGCAACTATATTTATTAGCATACATTGTTCTAGAATTGGATCTTTGCTGCTGATTGGCTGGCGTGTCTGCCTGTCCTGCTTTCGCCTCGTCTGTTTGGCCTACTTAGACATGTTTTAAGTAGCACAGTCTGCTGCTGTGCTTTCCCTCTGGACTCTGAATAAATGAGTGATGCCGAGGCAGGGAAATAAGCTGCACTGTAATAAGATGATGGAATGTGTGCATGTATGTGTGTGCGTGTCTTCATGCCCTGTGTCTGTGTGTGTGTGTGTGTGTGTGTGTGTGTGTGTGTTTGCGGTCACACATACAGCAATGACAGCTATTACGTCTAACTTACAAATAGTCTAAGTGGGTTTTCGAAAGGCGTGCAATGAGAGGATCTAAAGATAGCTAGTGTCAAAATATGACTTTAGATAAAGTAAAATCGGATGGCAGAAGAGCTCAAATCTAGGAGAGCAGTGCATTTATTTTCCATTCGCTTCATATTTGTTGCAAGCAACCATGCCAGTGGAGGAGGGGATGTGTAAGCATGTGATTGGTTACTAGCAGCAAACACAAACTCGGCCAGCACTAGTAAACAATAAAACAGTGGCTGTTAATGGTTCAAATCAACAACGTGTAGACCAGCATCTGGAGAAATCCACTCAATAAAACCCCCCTTTGAAAGCTCTTAATGCTTCGCTACTTCTGCGAGTTTTCTCATTTGTAGAATGCACTCAAACACACACACACACACACATACACACACGCATACAAACATACACACTCACACATACTCACACACACCAACACACCCATACATTTACATTTACATTTAGGGCATTTAGCAGACACGTTTATCCAAAGCGACTTACAACAAGTATATTTCAGAAGAAAGAGAAACAACAATATATCGCGGTCAGTACAGTAAGGAAGTTCATAGGAGCAAGTGCCAAGCACTTACACTTTTGCTGGATTGACCCCTTCCATTCCATAAATGGCAACACATTCCCACACCAACATAGGGTTACCCTCCCTGCTGTCCCACTCTCTCACGAGCAAGCCTCTGCTATGTCGTAATGATAGCATTATTGATTAATCGATTGATCCTGACGATCATTAGACCTCTCCACCGTCTCCCCGCCTAAAACAGACGCTGCTGTGCTGTTACATCATACGGTCGAGGATGCTCAAAAGAACCTCACAGCTGCAGCATTGTAGTGTGTGTCTGTTCCTCCGACTGTCTGTGTGGAAACTTAAGCAAAAAAAAAAAAGACTTTTAACAGTCAAGATTTTTTGAATAAGTGGACTAGTTTCAGTGTTCCCTTTTTGTATTTTGTTGACAATCTGAGGCCGGGGAAAGACAATCAACCCCCTGCGCCCATCTTCACTCTCTCTCTCTCTCTCTCTCTCTCGCTCTCTCTCTCTCTCTCTCTCTCTCTCTCTCTCTCTC
>NW_028177906.1:17500-22741 GCF_964030765.1 Micromesistius poutassou | reverse complement strand
AGCTATATATTTCATTAATACTATGGGCTTCCCTTAGGAAAAGAGTATCCATCTTAAGAAATGAGAAAACTGTGTTTCTAACTGTCTAACCCCTACCTGCTCCTTAATGACCTGTCTCTGTACTGTCTAACCCCTACCTGCTCCTTAATGACCTGTCTCTGTACTGTCTAACCCCTACCTGCTCCTTAATGACCTGTCTCTGTACTGTCTAACCCCTACCTGCTCCTTAATGACCTGTCTCTGTACTGTCTAACCCCTACCTGCTCCTTAATGACCCGTCTCTGTACTGTCTAACCCCTACCTGCTCCTTAATGACCTGTCTCTGTACTGTCTAACCCCTACCTGCTCCTCAATGACCTGTCTCTGTACTGTCTAACCCCTACCTGCTCCTTAATGACCTGTCTCTGTACTGTCTAACCCCTACCTGCTCCTTAATGACCTGTCTCTCTCCTGTCTAACCCCTACCTGCTCCTTAATGACCTGTCTCTGTACTGTCTAACCCCTACCTGCTCCTTAATGACCTGTCTCTGTACTGTCTAACCCCTACCTGCTCCTTAATGACCTGTCTCTCTCCTGTCTAACCAGTCATTCAGTGTTGAAGCCATGTTAAGATGGTATTTTGAGCAGGGGAAGGCTTGATGTTCCTGTGGTTGTTGATGTTGTGATGTGTTGTGGTGGGTCAACCTGGGCACTACACTCACCATGTTAGTTACACCCTGCCCTACACACACTGGTTACACACCAGTGACACTGACGCACACACTGGTGGTTCTGGTGGTGGTGGTGGTGGTGGTGGTGGTGGTGGGGGTGCTGGTGGTGGTGGTTCTGCTGGTGGTGGTTTGGTGGTGGTGGTGGTGGTTCTGCTGGTGGTGGTGGTGGTGGTGGTTCTGCTGGTGGTGGTTTGGTGGTGGTGGTGGTGGTTCTGCTGGTGGTGGTGGTGGTGGTGGTTCTGGTGGTGGTTTGGTGGTGGTGGTGGTGATTCTGCTGGTGGTGGTGGTGGTGGTGGTTTTCAACACTTTTCCTTCAGTCCTTCTAGTTGCAGAAATCGCTGGTGCTAGGCTAGCGCAAGTCAAGGGGAACTGCTAGCCTGCCAATAAAAACAGGTTTACCCACTCCAAAGTACACCCGAGGTAAACCTATTATAACGCCAGACTATCGATGTAAATGTCTGTGTTGATACAATAATATTAGAAATAAAACTTTCCTTGTATCATAATGATCACATTACATTTTGAGGGACTACTTTCTCAGCAGCGGCGGAATTTCACTTTGCTCCGGTGTAGCAACCAACAGTGTTGTGCAAGTTCACACTTCACATGAACTAGTTCAAAGTTCAGTTCATACAAAAGAAAATTAATAAATTCACGTTCATAGTTCACCAGTTCAGTTCTGAACTAGTTCATGTTCAGTTCATTAACAGGTTTTTTTAGAAACCGAAAAAAAAACAGTTGGAGTGGGTATTCTGTGCTTATCTTTTAAATGAATCCTCTCCATCACCTGCTGCCCATCACTACCATCTGAGATTGTTGTGGATATTATTAGTAAATCAGTTTCATTCATCACAACTAAGGCAGTAACTATATTTAATAAACATCTGGACCTAAGCATCAATTCAGAACGTCACAAAATCTGAACTAGTTCAAGTTCAAGTTCTTTAGTTAAAAATATGTTACGTTCAGTTCAAAGTTCATAGAAAAATGAACTTGTTCAATGAACTAGTTCTTTAGAACTAGTTCTTTAGAACTAGTTCATACACAACACTGGCAACCGATTCACTACAGCAGAAGGTAAACAGAGAAGCACACTCCAGGTAATATCAGTCCGCCGCTGCCGTAGATTGCTTCCAACTACAGGGATTATAAACTAAATGCAATGCGATGCAAGGGTAAGTTTATTTCTAACACTATTCTATCAACACAGACATTTACATCGATAGGCGTTATAATTGGTTTGCCTCTGGAGTGGGTAAAACAGTTTTTATTGGCAGGCTAGCAGTTCCCCTCGACTTGCGCTAGCCTAGCACCAGCGATTTCTGCAATTAGGACTGAATGAAAAGTGTTGAAAACGGTCTCCAGTGATAAATAACACACTGGCTCACTGGGAATGAGACCTGATGTCCAAACTCCTGAACTGCCCCTTTAAGGAGCAGGTTAAGGACCTTAGCCCCTCAGGTTAAGGTCCTTAACCTGAGGGGTTAAGGACCTTAGCCCCTCAGGTTAAGGTCCTTAACCTGAGGGGTTAAGGTCCTTAACCTGAGGGGTTAAGGTCCTTAACCTGAGGGGTTAAGGTCCTTAGCCCCTCAGGTTAAGGACCTTAGCCCCTCAGGTTAAGGACCTTAACCCCTCAGGTTAAGGACCTTAGCCCCTCAGGTTAAGGACCTTAGCCCCTCAGGTTAAGGACCTTAACCCCTCAGGTTAAGGACCTTAACCCCTCAGGCTAAGGACCTTAACCCCTCAGGTTAAGGACCTTAGCCCCTCAGGTTAAGGACCTTAACCCCTCAGGTTAAGGTCCTTAACCTGAGGGGTTAAGGTCCTTAGCCCCTCAGGTTAAGGACCTTAACCCCTCAGGTTAAGGTCCTTAACCTGAGGGGTTAAGGTCCTTAGCCCCTCAGGTTAAGGGTAGATGACGTATTCCCTCCTCTTATCTCATTGGGTTGGGGTCAGGGGGCGGAGCTTGAGGGATGCAATGCATCCTGGGAACGACCACCATAGTTGTAGTTGAGGGTTTGTTGACAGGTGATGGACGGCGCCACTGTGACTGTCACTGTTACGGTTACTGTTATTGTGACGGTTATTGTTATTGTTATTGTTCTCTGCTCACCGCCTGAACCGCTCCGTCTCACTGGTGTTTGTATATAATGTTGTTAAATAAATAAATAAATAAATATATATATATATATCACACGACGAGAGCCCGTGTACGTGCTTTATTGTATTTTAATCCGTTTATTTACTAATTGAAGGACCTAACATGAAGTATAATTCATAGTAATAGATACTGATTGGATGATATATGTCTGTATTAGGAATGAAACGTTTTTCGTTCAAATAATGAAAAACATTGACCATACTCTACTGCTACGTCATTTAAATAATAAGATATAATAATTATAGAATAATAATAATGTATAATATAATAACAATATGAGCTTCTCTGTGGCCTACGGCGACGTGGTGCGTCATCGCGTCGCGCCGGAAAAGGCGTGTCCCAGGGAGCAGAAGGGGGCGTGGCGTCACATCAGCTGTACGTTTATGCAGAATATTAAAAAGCGTCGCTTCGGAACCCGTCGCCGGCGGATCGAGCCGAGCTGAGCCCGTCCGACCGAAGCAGCAGGAGGAGGAGGACGGACCCCGGGACCACCGGATCTTCTCCCGGGGCCGTTGGACGGTAAG
Source organism: Micromesistius poutassou (assembly GCF_964030765.1). Classification (NCBI taxonomy): domain Eukaryota; kingdom Metazoa; phylum Chordata; class Actinopteri; order Gadiformes; family Gadidae; genus Micromesistius; species Micromesistius poutassou. The sequence continues at coordinate 19,349 of NW_028177906.1, read as the reverse complement.
AGAGCCGTCAGTCCGCCGCGAGCTGCAGGCTAGGACCCCCCCCTCACCCCCACCCCCACCCCGTCTCCCGGCGGACCCGCAGAGGGCCGGGGGGGGGGTCCTCCGCGGACCGGGACCCCCTGGTCGGTGCTCCCGGTCCACGGAGGACCTCCCCCGGCCCCCGGAGGGTCTGACGGACCGGCGGAGGAGGAGGAGGCGGAGGCGGAGGAGGAGGAGGAGGAGGCGGAGGAGGAGAGGAGAGGAGGAGGCGGAGGAGGAGGCGGAGGAGGAGGAGGCGCTGCAGCGCGGAGCTAACGGGGATGTAGGGAGGATGTAGGATGTATGTAGGATGTAGGATGTAGGGAGGATGTAGGGAGGATGTATGTAGGATGTAGGATGTAGGGAGGATGTAGGATGTAGGGAGGACGTAGGATGTAGGGAGGATGTAGGGAGGATGTAGGATGTAGGGAGGATGTAGGATGTAGGGAGGATGTAGGATGTATGTAGGATGTATGTAGGATGTAGGGAGGATGTATGTAGGATGTAGGATGTAGGGAGGATGTAGGATGTATGGAGGATGTAGGGAGGAGGTGGTGTGTGATGGACAGCTGGTGGGTGATTGACAGGTGGTGGGTGATTGACAGGTGGTGTGTTCCCTCCTCAGCAGCGATGGAGACGGACGGGGAGCCCAGCCCGCAGCCCGCCCCCCCCCCGGGGCCCGCCCCCCCCCCGGGGCCCGCGGTGTCCGGGTCCGCCCCCAGACCCTCTCCCATCAACTCCATGTCGCTGTACGAGAGACAGGCCGTACAGGTGTGTGTGTGTGTGTGTGTGTGTGTGTGTGTGTGTGTGTGTGTGTGTGTGTGTGTGTGTGTGTGTGTGTGTGTGTGTGTGTGTGTGTGTGTGTGTGTGTGTGTGTGTGTGTGTGTGTGGTATATACTATAATATGTGTATCTATGAAATATGTTTAAACCGGTCATAACGTGCATTATATATAATGCAGAGTGTTTATAGTGGATTATATAATGTACATTATATCTAATGTATAATATATGATCTTTATAACATATATGTCTGCAATGTGTATAATGTATATAATGTATATCAGTATAGTATAATGTATATAATAATATATATATATATATATATATATATGTATATATAATTGTGTGTGTGTGTGTGTGTGTGTGTGTGTGTGTGTGTGTGTGTGTGTGTGTGTGTGTGTGTGTGTGTGTGTGTTGCAGGCCCTGCAGGCTCTGCAGAGGCAGCCCAACGCTGCCCAGTACTTCCAGCAGCTGATGCTGCAGCAGCAGATCAACAACGCCCAGCTCCACAGCCTACAGCAGGTAGGACTGACCTACTGACCTACAGCAGGTAGGACTGACCCACAGCAGGTAGGACTGACCTACTGACCTACAGCAGGTAGGACTGACCTACTGACCTACAGCAGGTAGGACTGACCTACAGCAGGTAGGACTGACCTACTGACCTACAGCAGGTAGGACTGACCTACTGACCTACAGCAGGTAGGACTGACCTACAGCAGGTAGGACTGACCTACTGACCTACAGCAGGTAGGACTGACCTACAGCCTACAGCAGGTAGGACTGACCTACAGCAGGTAGGACTGACCTACTGACCTACAGCAGGTAGGACTGACCTACTGACCTACAGCAGGTAGGACTGACCTACAGCAGGTAGGACTGACCTACAGCAGGTAGGACTGACCTACTGACCTACAGCAGGTAGGACTGACCTACTGACCTACAGCAGGTAGGACTGACCTACAGCAGGTAGGACTGACCTACAGCCTACAGCAGGTAGGACTGACCTACTGACCTACAGCAGGTAGGACTGACCTACTGACCTACAG
>NW_028177906.1:0-12500 GCF_964030765.1 Micromesistius poutassou | reverse complement strand
ACTGTGGTGACGTGGTGAACTGTGATGACGTGGTGAACTGTGGTGACGTGGTGAACTGTGGTGACGTGGTGAACTGTGATGACGTGGTGAACTGTGATGACGTGGTGAACTGTGGTGACGTGGTGAACTGTGATGACGTGGTGAACTGTGATGACGTGGTGAACTGTGGTGACGTGGTGAACTGTGGTGACGTGGTGAACTGTGATGACGTGGTGAACTGTGATGACGTGGTGAACTGTGGTGACGTGGTGAACTGTGGTGACGTGGTGAACTGTGATGACGTGGTGAACTGTGATGACGTGGTGAACTGTGATGACGTGGTGAACTGTGGTGACGTGGTGAACTGTGGTGACGTGGTGAACTGTGATGACGTGGTGAACTGTGATGACGTGGTGAACTGTGATGACGTGGTGAACTGTGATGACGTGGTGAACTGTGGTGACGTGGTGAACTGTGATGACGTGGTGAACTGTGGTGACGTGGTGATGTGTCCTCAGGTGAACCGCTCCCTGAGAGCGCCCATCTCCTCCCAGCTCATCTTCATGCCCGGCAACACGGCAACCGTGGCAACCGTTACCCAGCAACCCCAGGCTCAGCAACAACCCAGGAAGGAAGTGACGGCCACTTTCTCCTCCGGCGTCCAATCAGACAACGACCAGGTCGTGTGTGTGTGTGTGTGTGTGTGTGTGTGTGTGTGTGTGTGTGTGTGTGTGTGTGTGTGTGTGTGTGTGTGTGTGTGTGTGTGTGTGTGTGTGTGTGTGTGTGTGTGTGTGTGTGTGTTAACTCTGGTCTCCTCTCAGGTCCAGGACCTGGTCCTGAGACCCGCCGACCCCAAGGGGCCCGGAGTGAAGACGGAGACCCTCGAGAAGACCACCTCAGGTGAGACCAGTAGAGACCAGGAGAGACCAGGAGAGGGACTAGAGACCAGGAGAGAGACTAGAGACCAGGAGAGACCAGGAGAGGGACTAGAGACCAGGAGAGAGACTAGAGACCAGGAGAGGGACTAGAGACCAGTAGAGACCAGGAGAGACCAGGAGAGGGACTAGAGACCAGGAGAGGGACTAGAGACCAGGAGAGGGACTAGAGACCAGTAGAGACCAGGAGAGACCAGGAGAGGGACTAGAGACCAGGAGAGGGACTAGAGACCAGTAGAGACCAGGAGAGACCAGGAGAGGGACTAGAGACCAGGAGAGGGACTAGAGACCAGTAGAGAGACTAGAGACCAGTAGAGACCAGGAGAGGGACTAGAGACCAGGAGAGGGACTAGAGACCAGGAGAGGGACTAGAGACCAGTAGAGACCAGGAGAGGGACTAGAGACCAGTAGAGAGACTAGAGACCAGGAGAGAGACTAGAGACCAGGAGAGGGACTAGAGACCAGTAGAGACCAGGAGAGAGACTAGAGACCAGTAGAGACCAGGAGAGGGACTAGAGACCAGGAGAGGGACTAGAGACCAGTAGAGGGACTAGAGACCAGGAGAGGGACTAGAGACCAGGAGAGGGACTAGAGACCAGTAGAGACCAGGAGAGGGACTAGAGACCAGTAGAGAGACTAGAGACCAGTAGAGACCAGTAGAGGGACTAGAGACCAGTAGAGGGACTGGAGACCAGTAGAGACCAGTAGAGGGACTAGAGACCAGTAGAGACCAGTAGAGGGACTATAGAGACCAGTAGAGGGACTAGAGACCAGGAGAGACCAGGAGAGGGACTAGAGACCAGTAGAGACCAGGAGAGGGACTAGAGACCAGTAGAGGGACTAGAGACCAGGAGAGAGACTAGAGACCAGTAGAGACCAGTAGAGAGACTAGAGACCAGTAGAGACCAGTAGACGGACTAGAGACCAGTAGAGACCAGGAGAGGGACTAGAGACCAGTAGAGACCAGGAGAGGGACTAGAGACCAGTAGAGACCAGTAGAGGGACTAGAGACCAGTAGAGACCAGGAGAGGGACTAGAGACCAGTAGAGACCAGTAGAGGGACTAGAGACCAGTAGAGACCAGTAGAGGGACTATAGAGACCAGGAGAGGGACTAGAGACCAGTAGAGACCAGTAGAGGGACTAGAGACCAGTAGAGACCAGGAGAGGGACTAGAGACCAGTAGAGACCAGTGATGTTTCAGAATGGTTCTAGTAACAGACCCTTTGTTTGTCCCAGTCTCTCCTGGGGGGCCCCTCCCCCTCCCCCTCCCCCTCCCTCCCCCCCTCCCCCACATCAAGATCCCCACCTACCCGCAGCCCGCCCACCTCAAGCCCCACCCCCCCCCCTCCTCCCTCCCCCTCTCCCAGCTCCTCCTCCACGGCCCCCGCTCCGTCTCCACGGTGACCGCCGCCGCCGCCACCCACATCCTGGTGCCCCCGGGCCCCCCCCCCCCCGGGGCCCCCCCCCGGTCCCCCCCCGGGCCTGAAGCCGGGGCCCGGGGGGGCCCAGACGCTGGTGGTGCAGCCGCTGCAGAAGGCCTCGCTGGGCCCCCAGAGGCCCCCCCCCCCCGCCCCGCCCAAGGGCCCGCCGGGCGGCCGGCCCCCCCCCCCTCCAGCTGCCCTCCCGCACGCCGCCGCCCATCCGCCCGGCCCCGCCCTCCTCCCAGGCCCCGCCCCCGCCGGCCCCGCCCCACATCCCCGTGCAGATCGTGGGCGCGCGGCAGAGCTCTCTGGGGGCCCAGGCCCGGGGGGGCGGCGGGGCCCCGGGGGCCCGGGGGGGGGGCGGGGCCCCGGGGGCCCGGGGAGGGGGGGGCGGGGCCGCGGGGGCCCGGGGGCCGGCGGCGGCGGCGGGGGCCCGGGGGCCCCTGCTCACCGTGGTGGCGGGCGGGGCCTCGAGGGAGGGCGGGGCCCCGGCGTGCCGGGGGGCGGGGCTGAAGGCGCTCCCGTCGCCGCAGGAAGTGGCGCCGCTGGCCCGTGTCACTCACGTCCAGCCGCTGGCCAATCAGAGCGCGGGGCGGGGCCAGAACGGAGGCCTGACGCCCGGCGCCGCCGCCGCCGCCGCCTCCTCCTCCTCCTCCTCCTCCTCCTCCTCCTCTGCTCCTCCTCCTCCGTCGTCCTCCTCGCTGCTGCGTCCGACGCCTCCCCCGGCGCCCAGCGACCAGAGGGGGGCGTTGCCGGGGGTGACGGCCAATGGCAGCTCGGTGGGAGGTCACGGCGCGCAGGTACGGACCTAGCTCCTGTTAGCTAGCTCCTGTTAGCTAGCTCCTGTTAGCTAGCTCCTGTTAGCTAGCCTGGGCTTCATGTACCAACACCTACTGTGTGTGTATTGATATATAATGTGTATATTTATATATAGTGTATCTATTTATATATAGTGTATATATATATAATGTGTATATATGATATGATCAGGCGTTGAGCCGTACAGTAAGGCCTTGCTGTACGTCAGGAGTCTGGTCTAGAGCTGCACTGGGCCGCTCTGGCCACTAGGGGGCAGCAGAGGGTTAACTGGGAGCACTGGTTCCAGGGGAAGCAGACCACCGGCTCCTTGAAGAGGAAGTCTGAGTCCAGCTCGGCCAATGGGGAGGAAGGCCCTGCCCCGGCGCGACTCCAGCCAATCAGAGATCTTCCATCAGTGCTCTCCACCAATGCTGTTGAAGCAGGTAAAACGATGGATCAGAGGACCACCTGTTACTCATTATCACTAACATGTTACTCATTATCACTAACCTGTCACTCATTATCACTAACATGTTACTCATTATCACTAACCTGTCACTCATTATCACTAGCCGGTCACTCATTATCACTAACCTGTCACTCATTATCACTAACCTGTCACTCATTATCACTAACATGTTACTCATTATCACTAACATGTTACTCATTATCACTAACCTGTCACTCATCATCACTAACATGTCACTCATTATCACTAACCTGTCACTCATTATCACTAACATGTTACTCATTATCACTAACCTGTCACTCATTATCACTAACCTGTCACTCATAATCACTACATGTCACTCATAATCACTAACATGTTACTCATTACCACTAACCTGTCACTCATAATCACTAACATGTTACTCATTACCACTAACCTGTCACTCATTATCACTAACATGTTACTCATTATCACTAACCTGTCACTCATTATCACTAACATGTTACTCATTACCACTAACCTGTCACTCATTATCACTAACATGTTACTCATTATCACTAACCTGTCACTCATTATCACTAACATGTTACTCATTATCACTAACCTGTTACTCATTATCACTAACCTGTTACTCATTACCACTAACCTGTCACTCATAATCACTAACATGTTACTCATTACCACTAACCTGTCACTCATTATCACTAACATGTTACTCATTATCACTAACCTGTCACTCATTATCACTAACATGTCACTCATTATCACTAATCAGCAAAATGACAGCTCATTCAGCTGAAACCAACTGCATCCCTCCCTCCCCTCCTCCCCCCTCCCTCCCCTCCTCCTCCCTCCCCTCCTCCCCCCTCCCCTCCTCCCTCCCCTCCTCCTCCCTCCCCTCCTCCCTCCCTCTCCTCCTCCCTCCCCTCCTCCTCCCTCCCCTCCTCCCCCCTCTCCTCCTCCCTCCCCTCCTCCTCCCTCCCCTCCTCCTCCCTCCCCTCCTCCCCCCTCTCCTCCTCCCTCCCTCTCCTCCTCCCCCCTCTCCTCCTCCCTCCCCTCCCCCCTCCCTCTCCTCCTCCCTCCCCTCTCTTCCCTCTTCCTCCCCCTCTCTCTCCCCCCCCCCCCCCCCCTCCCCCCTACTAGGCCCTGGTGTGTCTCCCCCCGCCCCCCCCCCTGTCCATCACCCGGGTGGGCGTGGTCCAGCTGGAGAAGGCCCCGCCCCCCCAGGCGGTGGTGAGGCCTCAGGTTCTGACTCACCTCATCGAGGGCTTCGTCATACAGGAAGGGGCGGAGCCGTTTCCAGTGAGTCTCTCTGATTGGTCCACTCTTTTTTGTGCAGGTATTTTTTGACAGTTTGGTGTTTTATCGTTTATGAAATAACGATAAAGATCGTTCATCTCTGAGCTGTTTCCTGATGACTTTGGTCTTGGCTGTATTGTTGCCTAAAAATGCACAAAATATGAGAGAATATTTTGGTTGTGTTTGATTGACAGGTATGTGGACCAGTGAAAGAGCCAGCTGGGGAGGAAGTGACCAGCGACTGTCCAGACATCAACAGCCAATCGGACGCTGTTATCACAGCAACAGGTGAGACACTCTTCAACCCCAGTCTGAGGTCAAATATCAGAGACCAGAGATATTCTACATGTCGTATATCTCTGGTCCTTCAGAGATATACGACATGTCGTACATCTCTGGTCCTTCAGAGATATACGACATGTCGTATATCTCTGAAGGAGCCGTCATGTTGCTGATTAGTGATAATGAGTGACAGGTTAGTGGTAATGAGTGACAGGTTAGTGATAATGAGTGACAGGTTAGTGATAATGAGTGACAGGTTAGTGATAATGAGTGACAGGTTAGTGGTAATGAGTGACAGGTTAGTGATAATGAGTGACAGTTTAGTGATAATGAGTGACAGGTTAGTGATAATGAGTGACAGCTTAGTGATAATGAGTGACAGGTTATATCTCTGGTCCTTCAACTCTATAAACAAATGACTCTAATCTCTACTTTTCTCTACTATTGTGAACGTACTTCCTGTCTGTGTGACGCAGCACAACGCTTCTGTGAAGTTAACCTTAAACAGCACATAGCTGTTTAACTAGGTTAACCTAGTGATGGTTAGTGTATACGGGGAACGGGTTAACCTAGTGATGGTTAGTGTATACGGGGAACGGGTTAACCTAGTGATGGTTAGTGTATACGGGGAACGGGTTAACCTAGTGATGGTTAACCTAGTGATGGTTAGTGTATAGGGGAACGGGTTAACCTAGTGATGGTTAGTGTATACGGGGTACGGGTTAACCTAGTGATGGTTATTGTATACGGGGAACGGGTTAACCTAGTGATGGTTAGTGTCTACGGGGAACGGGTTAACCTAGTGATGGTTAGTGTATACGGGGAACGGGTTAACCTAGTGATGGTTAGTGTATACGGGGAACGGGTTAACCTAGTGATGGTTAGTGTATACGGGGAACGGGTTAACCTAGTGATGGTTAGTGTATACGGGGAACAGGTTAACCTAGTGATGGTTAGTGTATACGGGGAACGGGTTAACCTAGTGATGGTTAGTGTATACGGGGAACGGGTTAACCTAGTGATGGTTAGTGTATACGGGGAACGGGTTAACCTAGTGATGGTTAGTGTATACGGGGAACGGGTTAACCTAGTGATGATGTTCTTCCTGTTAGTCTCTAACTGGTCCCTCTGCCCCCCCCTAGTGCTGCAGTGTGAGTACTGTTAGTCTCTAACTGGTCCCTCTGCCCCCTAGTGCTGCAGTGTGAGTACTGTTAGTCTCTAACTGGTCCCTCTGCCCCCTAGTGCTGCAGTGTGAGTACTGTTAGTCTCTAACTGGTCCCTCTGCCCCCTAGTGCTGCAGTGTGAGTACTGTTAGTCTCTAACTGGTCCCTCTGCCCCCCCCCTAGTGCTGCAGTGTGAGTACTGTTAGTCTCTAACTGGTCCCTCTGCCCCCCCCCTAGTGCTGCAGTGTGAGTACTGTTAGTCTCTAACTGGTCCCTCTGCCCCCCCCTAGTGCTGCAGTGTGAGTACTGTTAGTCTCTAACTGGTCCCTCTGCCCCCTAGTGCTGCAGTGTGAGTACTGTTAGTCTCTAACTGGTCCCTCTGCCCCCCCCTAGTGCTGCAGTGTGAGTACTGTTAGTCTCTAACTGGTCCCTCTGCCCCCTAGTGCTGCAGTGTGAGTACTGTTAGTCTCTAACTGGTCCCTCTGCCCCCTAGTGCTGCAGTGTGAGTACTGTTAGTCTCTAACTGGTCCCTCTGCCCCCCCCTAGTGCTGCAGTGTGAGTACTGTTAGTCTCTAACTGGTCCCTCTGCCCCCTAGTGCTGCAGTGTGAGTACTGTTAGTCTCTAACTGGTCCCTCTGCCCCCTAGTGCTGCAGTGTGAGTACTGTTAGTCTCTAACTGGTCCCTCTGCCCCCTAGTGCTGCAGTGTGAGTACTGTTAGTCTCTAACTGGTCCCTCTGCCCCCTAGAGCTGCAGTGTGAGTACTGTTAGTCTCTAACTGGTCCCTCTGCCCCCCCCTAGTGCTGCAGTGTGAGTACTGTTAGTCTCTAACTGGTCCCTCTGCCCCCTAGTGCTGCAGTGTGAGTACTGTTAGTCTCTAACTGGTCCCTCTGCCCCCTAGTGCTGCAGTGTGAGTACTGTTAGTCTCTAACTGGTCCCTCTGCCCCCTAGTGCTGCAGTGTGAGTACTGTTAGTCTCTAACTGGTCCCTCTGCCCCCCCCCTAGTGCTGCAGTGTGAGTACTGTTAGTCTCTAACTGGTCCCTCTGCCCCCTAGTGCTGCAGTGTGAGTACTGTTAGTCTCTAACTGGTCCCTCTGCCCCCTAGTGCTGCAGTGTGAGTACTGTTAGTCTCTAACTGGTCCCTCTGCCCCCTAGTGCTGCAGTGTGAGTACTGTTAGTCTCTAACTGGTCCCTCTGCCCCCCCCTAGTGCTGCAGTGTGAGTACTGTTAGTCTCTAACTGGTCCCTCTGCCCCCTAGTGCTGCAGTGTGAGTACTGTTAGTCTCTAACTGGTCCCTCTGCCCCCTAGTGCTGCAGTGTGAGTACTGTTAGTCTCTAACTGGTCCCTCTGCCCCCCCCTAGTGCTGCAGTGTGAGTACTGTTAGTCTCTAACTGGTCCCTCTGCCCCCTAGTGCTGCAGTGTGAGTACTGTTAGTCTCTAACTGGTCCCTCTGCCCCCCCCTAGTGCTGCAGTGTGAGTACTGTTAGTCTCTAACTGGTCCCTCTGCCCCCTAGTGCTGCAGTGTGAGTACTGTTAGTCTCTAACTGGTCCCTCTGCCCCCTAGTGCTGCAGTGTGAGTACTGCGGCAGTCTGGCCCCCGCCCGGCAGTTCAGAGGAACCCGACGCTTCTGCTCCATGACCTGTGCCAAGAGGTCAGCGACCCCACCACCACCACCTCCACCACCTCCACCACCACCACCTCCACCTTCACCAACACCACCACATTCACCACCACCACCTCCACCAACACCACCACCACCACCACCTGACCCCACCTCCACCAACACCACCTCCACCACCTCCACCACCTCCACCAACACCTGACCCCACCTCCACCAACACCACCTCCACCACCTCCACCAACACCACCACCACCACTTGACCCCACCTCCACCACCTCCACCACCACCACCCCTACCACCACCACCACCACCACCACCTGACCCCACCACCACCACCTGACCCCACCACCACCTCCACCAACACCACCACCACCACCTGACCCCACCTCCACCACCACCACCACCACCTTCACCACCACCACCTCCACCACCACCACCACCACCCCTACCACCACCACCACCACCACCTGACCCCACCTCCACCTCCTCCACCTGACCCCACCTCCTCCACCTGACCCCATTTTTTGATTGAACATCTTCAAATTGTGATGAATTTACATTTAATAATAATAATCGTAGCAAACAGTAATCTGCTAAATGATCATTTCTTAATGAGCCGTTGTGTAGAACTCCTCATGTCGTCACCTAGCAACCGGCTGTGACTGTCCTCAGGTACAACGTCAGCTTCCGCCTGAAGCACGGCCCGGGTCACGGCCCGGGTCACGGCCAGGGTCACGGCCAGGGTCACGGCCAGGGTCAAGGTCGCCATCATCACCCCAAAGGTCACCACTCAGACAGGGACGGAGTGGTCGCTAGGAGACGGGTCCCCCACAGGACCAGCTCGGAGATCGCCAGCGCCCCGCATCGCTGGCCGGGCCCTACCTGCCCAGGTGAGGTCAGAGGTCAGAGGTTAATGTGAGGTCACAGGTCACCTGTCCAGGTGAGGTCACAGGTCACCACTTCACAAAAATGGGGATAAAGATGTTCTCCAAACTATCCTGCTTAGCAAAAATCTTGGAGACCAACAACCAATTAAAATCATTTCTTTCAAAATGAATCATTCCCTATTAAACCCTCTGGTTTCAGAGCAAAACATAGCCCAGAGCAAAACATAGCCCAATCTCTGCAGTGGCCCTGGTTAGCAATGACATAGCATCTGCTCTAGACAACAAGCACCACCTATCTAAAGCATTGGATACAGTTGACCATACCCTGTTAATACAAAAACTAAAAGAGATTGGTTTTGATTCTAACTCTATTAAGTGGTTTCGAAGCTATCTTGACGGAAGGTCTCAATGTGCAAAGTGAGGGCATGCCAAATCCAACTTCCTTCCTTTAACTAAGGGTGTCCCACAGGGATCTGTACTAGGACCAATCCTCTTCACAATTGATATAAATGATATAGCCTCCTCTCTAAACAACTGCCATGTCCACTTCTATGCTGATGACACTGTAATATACTGTGTTAGTGAGTCTGTCACACAAGCAATGGACAATCTGCAGCAATCATTTAATGCTTTGCAAACAGCACTAATCAAACTTAAATTGGTATTAAATGCAAACAAAACAAAATTCATGTTGTTTTTGAGGGCAAGGAACATTGATCTTAGTAATCTGCATCTTACCACCTTAAATAACAACAAAATTGAGCAGGTTTCTGTGTATAAATATCTGGGCGTCTGGCTTGATGACAAACTCAACTCCTTTCATATTGATTACCTAGCTAAAAGATTGGCCTCCTTTACAGACACAAAACAAGTCTCCCTACGCCATGCAGAAAAAGGATTGTTGAAGCTGTCTTTTTGCCATTGCTAGATTATGGAGATGTCATGATGTCACCCCCCCCCCCCCCCCGCAGTGCCGCTCAGAGTCCAGCCAATCAGACGACGGCTCCAGCATCGACGAGGAGGAAGACGAGGAGGACGAAGACGAGGAGGACGAGCCCATGTCACTGTCGCCCGCCAACTCTACTTCCTGCACACAGGCCCTGCCCCCTCCTCCGCTCCCATTGGACGGCCCTGCTAGCCCCGCCCACTGGAGTGTGGAGGAAGTGTCTCAGTTCATTTCCTCTCTGCAAGGTCGGGATCTCTTCATATCAACACACATCTCCTTCATGTGTTCATTTATACGTACAGACTAAGGAAATGAATGATTGTAAAACGGATTCTACTCTAAACTACAACTTGACTCCTGACTGCTTCAGTCTGTGTGGGTTCTGTTCCTACTTCACTGGTCTCTGAACAGCGTATCCGTCTCTTCATAATAATATTGAATCGTAGACTTATTGTCTCTGCTACCCCTCCTCCTTTCCCCTCCTCCTCTCTCTCCTTCCTCCTCCTCCTCCTCTCTCTCCCTTCCTCCTCCTCCTCCTCTCTCCTTCCTCCTCCTCCTCCTCCTCCTCCTCCTCCTCCTCCTCCTCCTCCCTCCTCCTCCTCCTCCTCCTCTCTCTCCTTCCTCCTCTCCTCCTCTCTCTCCTTCCTCCTCCTCCTCCTCTCTCTCCTTCCTCCTCCTCCTCCTCTCTCTCCTTCCTCCTCCTCCTCCTCTCTCTCCTTCCTCCTCCTCTCTCTCCTTCCTCCTCCTCCTCCTCTCTCTCCTTCCTCCTCCTCCTCCTCTCTCCTTCCTCCTCCTCCTCCTCCTCCTCCTCCTCCTCCTCCTCCTCCTCCTCTCTCTCCTTCCTCCTCCTCCTCCTCTCTCTCCTTCCTCCTCCTCCTCCTCTCTCTCCTTCCTCCTCTCTCCTTCCTCCTCCTCTTCCTCTCCTCTTCCTGTCAGGCTGTGAGGAGTTGGCCTCCCACTTCCTGTCCCAGGAGATTGACGGACAGGCGCTCCTGCTACTCAGAGAGGAGCACCTCATGTCCACCATGAACATCAAGCTAGGTCCCGCCCTCAAGATCTGCGCCCACAGTCAACGCTCTCAGAGACTGACCCCCCGATTGGTCCTCGCTCCCACGGGCCTCAGCCTATCAGGTTGCGCTGCGGTCCACAGGAAGTGGGCTGCGCGGCGGCGGCGCTGCGTCCGGAGCGACACGGCGAGTAAAGAACTCGTCATTTATTTTTTCTTTCTTCTTTTTTTTTTTTTTTTTTTTTTTACGTAAATGTAAGAATTCTTAAAAAAAAAAAAAAAAAAAAGCAGCAGCTCCTCCTCCGGCGTTCCTACTTCCAGTAGAAGAAGAAAAAAAAAAAAAAAAAAAGATTTGGTTGCCATGACAACCACCTTTGACACAGAAGCCCCACAGGATTCAGTGTTTTGGTTCATTTCCTGTCCGTTATCGTCCGTCACTTCCTGTTCTGAACGTCCTGTTTTGCGATGCTAACGCGTTAGCGTGGGTTTGTAGTTCTAATCCCGGGGGCGTTGGGGGCGGGGCCGTCGGGGGGGGGGGGGGGGGGCTGGACCTCAGCGGGACTCGAACCCGCGTGTCCGCTACGGGCGACCGAGGGGGGGGGGTCCTGTCTGTCGTCGTGTTTAAGTCCACGTCGGTTCGTCCCACTGCCCTTGTTTAAGCTATAAAGAAATAACTTTTTATGTTATCTGTCAACTTGGTGGCCTTCTTTAGTAGCCTCTGTTGTTCTCCACGAAGAAACGTCGTCTTTGAAAACCTGCTTTTCATCTCAATCGCTTCTATTTTATACCTGAACTTTTTTACGAGTTGTGCTTGACGTCGACATTAGTTGCCTTTTGTGAGAATCCACCCAGCGGTAGCCGCTGCCGTGGGCTAAACAACAGCGAGAACGGAGAAAGGGGTGCGTGTCTTCCCTAGAGATCTGTGGGTAGAACTGTGTATTTATATATTTATCCGTACGTTTCTAGTGTTAGCTAGCTTTGCTAGCAGTGAGCGGTTACAAATGCTAACCGTTTTTTTCCAGACGGTAATAATGGATGTTAGTGTTTACATTTGAAGTCCTGATATCTCAGCCTCGTCCTGTGTTTCATCTCTGTGATTTAATTCAAAAGTCATTTCGGAAATTACTGAATAGCTCCAACGTAGTTTTCCAATCTTAAGGGAAGTCCGGAAGGGTTTGAAGCACTTTGTAGCAGCTCCGGGAGAACTCCCGTCCGATCAGACGTTTGACACCAGAAAAGCCACGAGATCGAATGTTTTCAGAAGAACCCAAAGCTGGTATGAACCGAGGCTGGAGGGGGGGTGGAATTGTTAGAAGAATTACGTAAATTATTGTCATGAAAATAAACAACACTGATAGCAATTCTATAACAGTTGTGGTCTTTCTTTGTGAGGCGTTCTTCTTCTTATCTAAGTCTTTAGTTGTGGTTATAAGAGGGATTCTTTTTTACATCCATGTTATTTTATTTCTTTCCAAAAATGCTTCAAATTGCAAATCTAGATACAAGACTTAAGGCAAATTAACATTGTGCAAAATAATGCAGAGCGTTTGTCGAAATGATTTACTTGTTAATGTTCAAAATAACCCGTCTACCACACACACACCTTCAAAAACACCTGTTCACCTCTTACACTAACCCTTAACTGTTTTACACTAATCCTTAACTGTTTTACACTAACCCTTAACTGTTTTACACTAACCCTTAACTGTTTT
>NW_028177907.1:0-14802 GCF_964030765.1 Micromesistius poutassou | reverse complement strand
TAGGCCATGACGGGTTTTTTTTTTTATCAAGAGTGTCTTTAATCCTCTCCACACACTCCATGGGCGCTCTGAGGGATTTTCCCACATAAATCAGTCTAGTCTGGGTGGTAAAGTCATCACATTTACTGTGTCCAGAGAGACCGCCTATTAGCAGCGCTATTACACAGAGCAGGCCGTCTCTCCGAGCATTACAGGAGAAAATGTATCTGCTGCACTTTTGACCTGCGCAATGCCTACGGGGCCATACAAATCACATGAGATTAATGAGATACCATTAAAGAACTTACAACACTTACAACACAAGTTTTGTTAGTGTTAGAAACATCAAGGGTGTTAATAAGATGTATTTTAGATAAAGATAAAGATATTTTAGATAAAGATATATTCTATAATTATTTAGTCAAATATGCATGACGTATACAGTACTAGATAACCGCAGTTCTGTGTCTGCCATCTTTTCAATGGTTTATCCTTTTCTGTAACGGTTTTGACAGAAGGTTACAGGGTCAATTGTACTTGAACTTAGTCGGACAGCCGGTCTGAGGTACCTGGTGGCTCTTTCCTTCCACTGCGTAGCCCAGCGATACCGGCAACTACAGCTAACGTTCCCCGAGGATCGATTTAAGAGGGATGAGAGGATTGCGACTGGCCCGCCTCATCTCCACTGCTTGGGCTTCCCCTGGTTTGTTTTCACTGAAAACAACGTGAGGCAGATCCAAGAATTGAGAAGGTTTGACATACGTGCTTTGTTTTGGTACGAGGCGTCATTAACGCGTCATAAAGATAATCAATGAGATAACCCTTACCCCTCACCTTGTTAGAAACGTCTCCGGTGTTTGTGTAACGTTGTCTTAAGAAAACAGCGGCGTGTTAGCCTACTCCCCTGTAGGGTGAGTATAAGGGAGGGGGGGAGGGGGTGGTAGGAGGGTGACATAGCATGGGCTAGCACTAGTGTCTGTTGCGAGCTCCGTGGGTGGTCTCCCTTCCCTAAGTGGCTTTCACCGCTTCCCTCCATGTCAACATACAGTATCATCAGAGGGGGGGGGGGGGGGAGGGGAATAACAAAAAACGTGGCGTTGCATCACAGTGCGTGAGTGTCTGTCTGTGTGTGTGTGTGTGTGTGCGTTTGTGTGTGTTTGTGTGTGCATGTGCGTGTTTGCATTTTTGCATGTGCGTGTGTGTGTGTGTGGCTTTGTGCGTGCATCCGTGCTTGTGTGTGTGTGTGTGTGTGTGTGTGTGTGTGTGTGTGTGTGTGCTTTTGAACGAGATTCATTCAGACGGCATGAGAATGACAATCGGCTTGTTCGAACTATAGTACTGTAGTTTTGGCCCGTGAGTACTGTATACTGTATACTGTAATACTGTATACTGTATACTGGTGGAGCAGTGTCATTCGGATGCGTTGTGCCAGGGCGGCAGGGGAAATAAGAGCCGGCGGAGCCACAGCCACGATCCCTGTGAGCGCTGCTGAGAACCATCCAAAGGAAAGTTCAAAGGACGCCGCTCGGGGAGTGCTGCTCTCTCTCTCCTCCCAACAGTGAGCAGCACAATAAATCCTGGCTGCTGTCACCATCTTGTTTGTTTGATTGGAGTTCCCCCCCCGCCCCGGGTCCCGCGCGAGAACTCTGACGGCAGCCCTTCCTTTCTCACACTGTCTCCCCTAACACAAACAAAACACAGTCTGCCCCTCTCTGTGCCTGCACGTGTGTGTGTGTGTGTGTGTGTGTGTGTGTGTGTGTGTGTGTGTGTGTGTGTGTGTGTGTGTGTGTGTGTGTGTCTGAGTTAGTGAGAGTCTTTCCCTGTGTTTGGTGTGTGTGTGTGTGTGTGTGTGTGTGTGTGTGTGTGTGTGTGTGTGTGTGTCTGAGTAAGTGAGTCTTTCTTTGTGTGTGTGTGTGTGTGTGTGTGTGTGTGTCTTTGAGTGCTTGTGTGTGTGTGTGTGTGTGTGTGTGTGTGTGTGTGTGTGTGTGTGTGTGTGTGTGTGTGTGTGTGTGTGTGTGTGTGTGTGTGTGCGAGACTGTAAAAAGGGTTTAAAATATAGAATGATAGCCCACAACTGCCTATGACATTTATAATGGGTATAAACTGTATCAGATTGAATTTCATGAGCAAAATAAAAAGATGTTGTCTTAAGATCAAGAGCAATGTTCATGTTTTCATTTAAATAAAGTAAAGAAGGATTGGAAGTTTGGAACTGTAATATGACAAGAAAGAAGTGGAAATAATACGGGTAGGGTAAGATTGCCCAATCTTGTTCATTGGACAGGATTGAGCAACATGACTAAAGTTTCTTTCTCTGTATTGTTCCAGAGGTTAAACCCATCTTTGAGATTCCCTCAAACCGTTATTTTAAAGTAAAACAAAAGGCAGAGGAATGCAGGTTTTTTTTTAACAGCACACTAAAAGTTTTGTGACAGCCAACTCCAGTTACACAAGAAGATTCAAGACTTCATGAACAGCAGGATGTAACATTGCTGACATACCTGGCTCACACACACACACACACACACACACACACACCCCCCCACACACACACACACACACACACACACACACATAGAAGCACAGACGCACAAACACACACACACACACACACACACACACACACAAACACAAACACAAAACCTACACTCACACAGACACTCACATTCATGCAGGCATGCACACACACACACACACACACACACACACACACACACACACATACAGACACACACGCAT
Organism: Micromesistius poutassou; assembly: GCF_964030765.1. NCBI lineage: Eukaryota > Metazoa > Chordata > Actinopteri > Gadiformes > Gadidae > Micromesistius > Micromesistius poutassou. The sequence continues at coordinate 12,084 of NW_028177907.1, read as the reverse complement.
GCAGGCACACACACACACACACACACACACACACACACACACACACACACAAACACACATACACATACACAGACACAGACGCATGCAGGCACACACACGCACTCAAATAAACACACACAGACCCAAGCATGCAGGCATGCTCACGCACTCACATGAATGCACACACTTACACACAACACACAGAAGTGTGTTATGAGCACCAGTCTAGAGATGAAATGATACCTATCAACTTAGAGGGCAATTTATCACTCGGTTCCGCTGCACCTGCCCGCTCCACTCAATGCCACAACTATGCTCATAATGTTCTTGGATGGTGTTATATGTTTTCTTATGTTGCCATTTTTCTAACATTGAAAATTGTATTTTGTATCGTTTTTACAGTTATATCTTAGAGATACAGAGATAGTTCATCTCAAATCAAAGGGCAGTGTTATGTTCTCAATGTCAAGAGGAGGCCACGACCCTGAAAGAAGGGTCTATACGTTTCATAACAACAGCAATAATGTTACAATTGTGTTATATTGCGATAATGTCACATCATAGTTATAAAGCAATGTTATTGTAATGAAATTGTCACATGTTTTATTTGAATGGATATTACTATTGTTGTTATAGTTGTTGTTGTTATTAAAAGTATAGGGCTCCATCACGATGTCACCGCCCCTACTTTGGAAGCATAGGAGCATTTCTTAGTAGATATGTTGTTGAGTAATGTTTTTTTGGCCATTGCTTACTAATTAATGTTTGTCATAATATTTTGTCATTATGGCGAGAAATTCTTATGCTTGAAACAGCATGAATCAGCATGTCTCATACGAGATCTCCGCCTAGTTCCCGGTATATTTACGTTTTAGGATTTTACAGTATTGTTACTTGACTCAATGACTCAATGTGGCAACAAAGGACTGCCAACAAAAAAAATCCCATGATGCATTCTGATGCACAAGCACCCGTTATCATAATAAGCAATTCATAATACAGTACTAGCCTAGTCATAAAACAACTCAGAGACAACACAGTTCCAACGCGTACATCTCAAATGCGACACTGCGTCTAGCACCAGTGTCATCGTCACAATTGATGATGATTACAAACGCGTCCAATTAAAGGCTGCCAAAGCGAATCGGCGTGCAGTGGGAACGCTCCACACAACACGTCGCTGGGCCGGGGCCATTGACAATGTTACTCATGGCGGCGCAGAGTGCTCCATCAGGGGCCAAACGAGGCAGGTGTCTGTTTGGCCCGCACAGTCTCTTTTCACTGAACCCCTATAGATGACGTCACAGGCACTAACGAACTTCACTCCAAAAACCAGCCAGCCACATTCATGCTCTCCTTGTAATTTATTCAAGGCCAGGAACGAGAGTTTTGGGGGGGGGGGGGGGCGGTGGGGGTGGTGGTGGTGGTGGTGGTGGGGGGGGTTGATGGTGGGGTGTTTGGGTGAACGGGTGAACGTCCTTGAATATTAGCATGTTGCTCTCCCCCACAGCATCCCATCCCCCCCCCCCACCCCACCCCACCCCCCCTCTTCCCCCTCTATCCCCTGCAGAAAGAAAACTGTGTCATAATGCCGAGCGGCTTTTATCATTCAAATCACGGCCATTGTCTCTGTAGGCGACTGGCTCCGCTCCGTGCAGCCGAACAACAACCCAGGGCCCTATATACGCGCCGGCTGCTCAGGAGGAGTCTGCTGCCTCTGCTGCTGCTGCTGCTGCTGCTGCTGCGGGCGGCCATAAGCTGGAGGAGGCGTGAACAGTGAAGGAGGAGGCTGTGCAGTGCCGACGCCAGCGCATGGGCCAAGGGACAACAAGAATGGCTGCTCTGATCACTTCCACCCGTGTAAACAGAATGCACTCGCTCTTATTGGAGGGTGGGGGTTGGGGGTTGGGGGTTGGGGGGGAGGAGGGGGGGAGGAGAGAGAAAGGCCAATGTAAACACATAGTAACAAACAGGGTATTGTGCACTCTGGTGCGTATGGTTTAATATAGCAAACTATAGTTTTCACTTCCTTTTGGTACATTTCAGAGGTAGAAGTGAATGGACGAGGCTTTGAGGTTGGATTGGTACGTCGTACAAAAGCACAGCTTTTTTTTATTTTTTGTTTAAAAGGTTCGTAAGCCTCTTACAGGAAAATATTAGTATTTTGTGGTTGTGCCTGAACAAATATGAGGCATATGAACAGCCTGAAATGGATTAATTAATATCTGAAAGGCCCTTTGGTGGAAGCATATCCATATCAAAGAGGAGCATGTTCAGAGACAGATACAAATTGGTCAACATAGTTGTCATAATTATACATAACTCATGTTTTTCTCAAATTCTTCTGTGGGACTTTGCCAAGTTAATCAGTAGTGCAAAGTGAGGTTCATATCTTGTCTATACTTATGGCTGGACAAGCAACCATTTACACTTGAAAAACGTTCATCAAACTTTATAATTGCCACTTGTAGACTAAACCCGTGTGGGAGAATAAATTAAATTAAACACTCCAGATACATTTATAAAATGAGTAAATATAATTATAAAAAGTGTATATCTAGGGAAGGTGATGAAGGTGCAAATGTAACAAGTCATTAGAGCCATATAGATTAGCTACAACCAAAATCACTCAGATACCAGGCTATAGCCTGTAGGGCTACTACACCGTCACTACACTGCGTTAAATCTCGTTAACGTTTTGTTTTATGTCAGCCAATCATCTCTGCTTCGCGTGTAAAAAAGGCCTATGGCCCACACAAACTATCGGGTAATACCACGGGAATACGAACTATTTGTGTGCGGAATAGCGGCCGTCTCGAGGGAGAGGGGGGTGGGGTGCGGCGAGGAGGAGAAAAGGAGGCGGAGTAATACCAGCTCGGGCCAGCGACTGGGAGCCCGAGAAGAAAGTTGCTCCAAAGTTTCAGGAGGTCGGTGAAGACGCACAGCAGCAGTCCCCGTGCTGCAGAGGATATTACGGGATTGGACCTACGCTTTCTTTGCTGTTTTTTTTGGCGTGCTTTGAGCAACAAACAAAAAAAATACAATATATGAAGATTGCCTATCCACCTTGGAGCTTTTACATTCACGTGAACTTCTAAAAGGATGTATCACTGCTAATATTTCACAGAAGAATTGGAAAGTTTTCCACCGAAATGGAAGGGACTATTCCATGGATAATCTTTTCATTTGTGTTGTTTATTTGTCATTGTGAAGGTAAGACCACGCTGTGAATGACTTAAAAATAAACATAAAGTTAGCCGCTTATTATGTGGACTAGACATGCCTGGACAACATGCCTTGATTCTAATAACGTCGTAGGCATCCATACCTACCTAACGGGAATATGTTTAATGATGACACCTACAAACAGTGGATTAATGTATCATCAAAACAAAGGAAGCACTATATGATACAGTTCTTAAAAGTTGACTCGTTTTTGAAAGTCGGTTGCGACTGATTTTAAACACGCGTGAAGCTGTGAAAGCACCTAGCCTTCTTCTGCGCGCTGGGAAATGGAAATAAATAAATAATCGATCACCGAAAAGACCGCACAGCATCAATCCGACCCACCTCCGACTGGTTTGGTGTGGTTTATTTTGGAGGTAAAGTTGTGAAGCTCACTTGCGTGGGAGCACCGCAGTCACGTTAGACTACGGCGACATTAAAGACCCCCGCTTCCAATAGATGCACTTTTCAAAGTCTATCAGCCACTAACGACCCTTCGCAAAACACCAGAGTTGATGCCTCAGATGCAAATTGCGTTCCAATGCTTTTAGCACTTTGGTTAACTTATTTTAAAAGGGAAACTCAAATTGGTTTGGTTTTGGGGGGTAGGGTGAGCATTCGCGTAATAAGCCATTGAACGGAGTGATGAGTCGGAGCTTGCTTCTACCCCCCCTCCTCCCCTCCCCTCCCTCCTCCCCTCCCTCCCCAACTCTACACAAAGCGGCTGAAACAATTGAACTCCTCTTTAGCGGACGGGGTAATTGCTGCAAGAATACATATATATTGCATTACACCAAGCGACCTTCTAAAATAAGTTGAATTAGAACGAATTTGCATTAAATTTGAATATAAATTTGAATTTTCAGTAAACAGATCTTCATTGTCTGGATCAAAATTATAGTTATCTGTGGTCTCTCAGAAGATAGAAGAAGCATAGTCAATGTTTTGGCGGGTGTGTTTGCAAAATGCCAGCAGTGGGAAGAACAACCACAGCCAGAGTAGCTTTATTTTAAATTGACAGATTTAATTAATGGATTTTATGATAACATAACCGGTTCCCAATTAATCTTGTCAACAAAAAGTGACATCATATTGATTGCGTCTGAGGGCTGTGGGTTTAACTGACTCTGATACACTGTGCCTTTTCTTTCCAGGATACCGCTGCTTGGAAAAAAACAGACCGTGTGAAAATGGTGGCACATGCATAGAATCACCCTTCAAATGCATGTAAGTGTTTAATCCAACAGGATGTACTCCCTAACGCCTTCACTCCAGCTCTGACTTGTCTTTCATTGACCCGTCATACAGTGGCCAAATGAACGACTACAGACCACTCTCTCTACATGTTTTCACATTTATCATTTCGATTTGATAGGATTAGATGCTATCTTCAAAAACAACACTGCATATCCCATTTTCAACTTATAAATGTTGTACTGCGTGACTTATTCCCGAGTGCCTAAACGCTGGCTATGTCAACATATGAGAGAGTTGGCGTCAACCAGCCTCTGCATGTTGTGCAGGTTCAAACACCTCATGCACCTGTTGGACCGCTTTGATCACACATCAATTACATAATTTGACTGTTCCTACAATGACTGCCTTTCCCACAACTGACTTGTTTTTTTTCTCTTGTCGACGATATGAGCAACCGATTGTTTCACAACTCTATAACAATGTTTATCTCGACTTTTTCCCTCTTCGCTTGGTTGTGTGTTTCCCGCCTGTTTTGTGAGATTTTTTTTTGCTTTGGCTCTCATCTTTTTCACAGAGATAAGGCCTTTGTTTTTCAGATGGACAAGGGCTGGGGGCAGGGCAACTGATCTAAAGGCCCTACAGTGGGCTTTGCCTGGGGGTCATTAGGGCTTTTATTCCCTCGGTGTAGGAACCATGCGTGGGTGCTTCAGACTGGGGTTGTCATTGGCTAAACAATACCTGGCTGGTGGCCAGTTTCTTCCCTCCAAAACTGTGCATTTAGGCTATTTTAACTCTAATCCCGGGTCACCCTTTGACCTCCATGCAGAGGTCACGGTGGAGATATGTCACAAGCAGAACTTTGGCACGTCATCGTTTGAAGCACAGTAGAAAGTAAAAAGTAAAGTAGAAAAACATATTTAAATTTCATTTCTCAAAATGAGCCAACCGTTTTATGATTGTGACAGTTGAAGGGAGTGTGTTCAAACAATGTGTAACTGGGTTATGTGTGCCGCTAGGAACTAGTACTGCCACATTCCTATATTCTTTAATCATTAGCTGGAGTCAGACACCCTGGTGTCATTAAATGGGTAAATGTGTAATTTTATGGCTGGTTTGCAAACGCTGCACAATGTATAACGGAAAGATCTTTCTGAGTCACTCAATTTGGGCTAATGGGCTTATAGCAATATATAACATATGAGATGGAGGAGATTCAAACATAATTCGCCTTTTGTTTGGTTAACTTCTATCTGCGTTGTGTACATATGTGTTGTAGGAGTGGGAGCCAAGGTGTGGTGTGGTGTGTGTGTGTGTGTGTGTGTGTGTGTGTGTGTGTGTGTTTCTGTCTAATCACAAGCGCACGGTTCGTAATGCAGATAACGAGGAGGAGCACTGTAAAAGTGAAGCAAAGGAATGTCCAGGGGAAAGGGGACACTCACGTCCCACAGCAGCCCGATTAAAGGCACCACGGCAGGGCAGGCCAGTGGAGCGGAGTGGGGTGGTGGTGGTGGTGGTGTGGGGGGGGGGGTTCAGATCAGTTCTGGACATAGGTGAGTGTTGAGGCAACCCCACCCCTTCCCCACGGAGCCCGGGCGTAACGGGAGATCCCGAACTGGGGGGAAAAAAGGATCCTTTCTTCCGCTGGGTTACCTGGCTGTAACCCGGCACCAGGAGAATCAGGGTGGGGAAAGGTGGAGAAGAAAGGGGAGAGTGGAGCGAGAGCAGATACGGCGGACGAGATGAGTAGGCCAGGGGAAAGGATTCCAAGAAAAAAAAAAAAGGAGGTTTCGCTTGAAAAACCTCAGGGTGCCACTTTAACTTTGGCCGAGACTGTTGGCGTTATCCTTCTTGAAAACTCCTGACTTGCCCGTCGTAAAATATGGATCCAGGAGAAGGACGGAATGAGGCTGGCTTTTTGTCTTCACCAGCCCATCCTGTCTGCGTCATGTCTCTTTATGGGTCACTGGCAGTGTTTTTCCTTCTCCTTGGGTATCCAGGCCAGAGTAGATGATACAGGATTACAAGAGTAATCCTCACACACCTGTTCCACCCCGCGGGCCCTCTTCAGTCAGATAGGATGTAGCGGGGGCGATATGGGTGACGCACAGGTGAACAGGTGGCTACATGGCCTTGATTGATCACCAGAACAACAAAATACGAAAGATAATTTGGTGAGGGGCTATGGTCAAATCTCGACACAGTAAGGCTTTAAGGTCATTTGTACGCGTTCATTTTTCGTGCCAATGGTCATTTCTAGAATAATCATCACCAAATACCAAATACGTTCCCCAATTCGTGATGTTGTGATGGGACACGGCTACGAGTGCTTTCCCCCCGCCCTCCTCCACCCTTAAACTGTGTGCGTGTGTGTGTCAGATTGTTAAAACTTCACACCACATTTTTCTGCACTTGACACTGAAGGGCTGAGAGTCTGTCTGTCACGGCGCGGCCGCCCTCCGGGTGAATGGTCAGGAAGTCCTTTCTGGTGGAGGGTCTGCCCCCTCGCAGACCACCAGTGGAATGCACGGCCCCGGAGAGGGCAACAGTGGCGAGCCCGGGGGGGGGGGGGGGGTGGGGGGGAGGGATAATTAGGCAGATTGAGAGGGTGTCATTCAGAGAGGATCCAGCTGGAAGGATTGGGCGGGGTGTTGTGGGCTTTAAGTGTCCGTGTGTGTGTTGGTGGTGGTGGGGCAGGCGGTGGTGGGTGGGTGTGTGTGGGGGGGTTGCGTAGAGGACAGCTGGTGGATGTTGTGATGGTAATCCAGCGAAGTCAGATCTTGACAAAGGGGGGAAGCGTAGGGCCAGGTGCTGCCATTGAGCGGTCGGCTGCCCCCCATGCTGGGGGAGACAAGCTCGTGGGGGCGACGGAGCCCGTAGCTCACGGGCAGCTCCGCAAGCATATGTTCCATCTCTCACAGTGCAGCCGCAACAAAGAGCCGCTCATTGTGCCAAGTTGTTGTATCACAAGTCCTTTCTCTCTCTCTCTCTCTCCCTCCCTCCCTGGGTCTCTGTGTCTCTTTCTCTCTCTCTCTCTCTCTGTCTTGCTCCGTCTTGCTCTCTCTCTCTCTCTCTCTCTCTCTTTCTGCCTCTGGCCCTCTCAGTGGCACATCCCAGATTACATTCCCTCTCCTCATATCACCGTGCAAAATGAATAACCATCTATTTTGCGCTCAGCGGGCGATACAGTGGCTCTCTCTGTATGCTATTGCCGCCTTGGCCTTGACCTTGGTCGGGAAGTGAGCCTTTAAATCTTGAGTGTTGTATTTTAATGACCCTATGGGTAGCTTCTAGACTCCACGAGGAGGACAGCTCGAGACCTTGACAGGGAGGAGACACTGAAGCCATTGTCGACATTGTACAACAAGTTGCGCCAGAGGGGCCTTCCTCCGACCGTCTTCCCTGCTTCCATTTACTTTAAACTTTACTTTAAGGGGAGTCTGAATTCACTTGAATCTGTCTCTTATTTTTTTACTTTTCACAATTCCGCAACCATAGCATTGAGAATTCGTTCCTCGGAAATGAAGTGGTGGTCTCCATGGCAGTGCGTACATATTCATCTATATGCTTACTTATGGATGGCAACCAAACAACCACTGTTGACATAGTGTTGTAGGCCCAGAGAGCACCACCGGCCATGTTCTCTCTTTGGTGTTTCTACGGCGGATTAGGGAGGAATGCCTTGTAGGCTTCATGCCGTCCGTGCGTCGCTTTCAGGTTATTGTCCACCGCTTCTATCCATCGCCTGTGGCCGTCGGTTCAGGAATGCCCTCAGACAATGCCATCAGCCCCGGTGTCATTGAAGAAACGGCATGCTTGGAATGGCGTGTTTGATTTGCAATTAGTTACTCTGCCATTTTGTGAGCCCGACGTAGCAGCCCGGCTCATCCGTCACGACGGGCCGACAGGGCGACGGAGCCATCGCTCATGCAGGCCAGGGCAGGATCCAGCAGCGCTCAAGAGGGAGCAAAACCCCCCGTTGGTGGTAGGGCGATGAATGGGAAGGAGGGCTTGTAGAAAGAGGATGGGAAAGTTGTGGTGACGGAAGTTTGGATCATCAAAGGTAGCTGGTGGTCCCACTTTCTCTCGGGGGGACATGAGCAGCAAAATGTTTTTAAAAGAGTACGGGGCTTGTGGTTTCCCAGGCCCTCTTCGCAGGAAGTGGTGCCTTCTGACCCACCCCCCCCCCCCCCCCCCAAGTACAGACATCCTGTCTATCTGTGTAGTTTGAGTAGCTCTCTCTCTCTGGGCCTTTAATGGTGCGCTTCAGGTTTCAAATCAAAGCAGACATCCCCTGTTCATTTTCCTCCTTCTCCTCCTCCTCCTTTTTTTGGACCAATTAACAGACATCTGTCCCATGATGTGAGCATTAATCATTTACCAGAAGAAAAGTCATTACAAGCTATTATGACTATGAGTACACAAGAGGAGAAAAGCACTCCTACACACACACATTAAAGTCAACGGTCAGACATTTTGTTATCGTTTGGCTGGCAGACGGAAGGCCTGGCCATGATTCACGTATGATTAGTCAATTTGGAGACGCATGTCTCGACCGCGTGCTCAGAATGGGATAAGCCGCGTCTCTGGAGTCTCATTTTTGGGCACCATGACTCTTCATCCACTCTAGAAAAATCCATCTCTCTGACATCTGAAGGAAAGGATCTTTATTTTTCCATAAAGCTACATTTTCCAGTCATAATAATTGGTGGGAACCTGAGATCGGAGCAACAGTTTGGCTAAATGTGTGCAACACTCTTAATACAAGGCAAGGCAGGACAACGTCAGAGCGTTCCCACGCTACGGTTATTTGCTTTTTGATGTTTTAAAGATGTCTTAGATTAGAAGATAAGCGGGAATCACACCCATTATTTGAAAGGTCTCCAGTGTTTTATTGGTCACGGATAATCGCGCCGCCCTTATCACAGTGAAGCTGTGTGTTATTAAGAAATCCTATTCCTTCATGAACGGGGTTGAGAGTTTGGTTGGAACTTGGTCAAATTGTGTTTCACAGCTTTTACCATCAGCCATAAACTCTAACGGTGTGATTTTATTAATGTCAGATGGATGCCTTATTCCACTTCTCTTGCACTTCACGTTGTGGCAGCACATACAATGAACAAATAAAAACCCGGGCTAGGGTGTGAGTGTTAGAAAGGCCATAGAAAATGTCATATGGATGTTACTTTCGTCCCAGAATGTTGGCCCAGAGAACTTGGAAAGGTTTTGGTGTTGCTCTTTTATTTGGGCAAAAAAAAACCAACGTTCTTACGTATTTATTTCAATGTTTTTCCAGAAGTCTGGTTCAGTTTAGGTGGAGGGGTGGGTGGGGTTTTGGTGGTTCGTGTCTGATGAGGAATGCTTTGAAAGCCCTCAACCCTGAGATCCATGCAGTGTGGTTATGGGCAAATGGCTTACTATTCCAAAAATGTCAAGGAGGATTATTTCTTTACTCTAAAATTTCAAGTACATTTCTTAAGGAAAGTGGATTCCACAAAAATAAACTAATTGTGAATGTTGCTGTTAATAATTTTTGTCTTCTCATAGAAGTGTGACTTATTTGTGACAGTTTCTGCATGGTCACTTTGCCATGCAGAGAAATAGGCCTCCCAGTTATAATTAGTTGCGTACTTTCTCTCTCCCTAAATACGTAGATGGCACAATCTCCTTTTTTTTTTTTTTTACATTAATATTTGTGTTTCTTTGGGAAAAAGTTAATTGTGCTGATGTTCACATAGTTAATATTCATGCAATGGGGGTGCAGGGGAAACCGCCTTCTGGAGATTTCAATACCCCCATTGTCTGCCAAAGCACCATTGTTAAAAGTAAACTTTGGACTTTAAACTGTGAAATTCTTAAAACACACAGCCCGTTTTTTTTCTTCTTCTTCCAAGAAGCGCCCAGTGATCAGTGTGAGTCGGCGTCACGTGTGCACTAAATTGTACCTGCGTAGGTCCCTTTAAAGTTCTCACACTGTCCTCATGAAACCTCCCAACACCCTGAGTCCCCTCCCTCCCTCTCCGCTGTCTATTGCTACCCCGCCATGGGTTACTGTTGCCAGGATACCGCACAGGACTGTTGGTCCATGTAAACTCAGACCTAAAAGACTGGCTGTTTGGGTCACTGCCCCCCTACACCCCCACCTCCCTCCAACCCCCCTGCCCCCCCCCCCCTCACACAAAGGGGTTCTGACTACTTTGGCTCCTTTATTTGGGCCACAAAACGCTACCCAACCCCCAATCTAGCTCTTTGCTGAGAAAGGGGAGAGCCTAGATGTGGAGAGAGAGGCGAGCAGAAGAGGGGTTTCTGGGTAGGAGGGTAGGAGGGTAGGAGGGTGGGGGTGGGGGGGGTTCTCTTGTTGGCAGTGTAGTGTTAGTATGGACTCTCACAAAGGACTGAAGAAACTACTGCTTTTTTCTTCTTCTTTCTAAGCCCTGTTACGTGCAAGCTGCGGAGCTCACAGAGACATTTTTGTCTGAGGCTTTTTCAACTATTAACGTTTTCTCTACATAAAAGTAGAAACGCGAGAAAAATCCAAACCCACAACGTAACCCAGTTCTACTCCCTTTCCCGTTCCATGAGGTGTGATTCCGGTGTGCTCCCCATCGTGTCATTGTCCATTTAGTTTGGGAGAAACGTGAGTGGCCTCCTCTTGCTGTCGCAGTAAAACAGACGCAGCTGGGTGTATGAACCATGTCCGGGATTACAGCCTCTGTGTCCACAGGTGAGTCGCCCCCACGACCCAGGGCCGAGGTGCGAGCTATTGTGGGGAAGAGGATGAGCTCGGGTTACCCCCCCCCCCTTCACCCTCTCTCCCCCCCCCCCCGCCACAATGACCCAGCGGAGAGGAAGACTGGAGTTGTGTTACACAGGCAGTGTGTAGGTGCCGCGATTCACACGCATAAATCAAAAGGGCTTTTATCGAAAAGGGAACCAGGGAACAACAACACGACCCTGGGGAAGAGAGGAACACGCAGAGGAACAACAATCAACAACAACAACACACAGGATGCCATTGTTTAAATGTGCAATGTAAAACGTTTTTTTTTTCTTATCTTTTTCTCCCTCTCACTCCCTTTGAAAAGCCTTCCCAGTGTGGACCTCCACCTCTTTTATGAGTCCACGACGCTTGTGAGTCGCTGCCTGTGGCGTGGGTGTGTGTGTGTGTGTGTGTGTGCGGTGTGCTCTTGTGATGCATGTCGCAAGAGCTTGTTTGCTTTGCGGTGTTACAGCGATGCCGTTACTAAAAAAAAAAACTCCCTCCAGAAGTTGCGTCAGTTAAGAGTGACTAATGCATGCGCTTTTTGGTGTGTTTCCTATCGTACCGACTCCCAGAGTGTGTGTGTGTGTGTGTGTGTGTGTGTGTGTGTGTGTGTGTGTGTGCGTGTGTGTGCGAACGGCCTGTGTGTGCATCGGGGCTCTTGTGAGTGTAGCGGCCGTGCCGGAATCCCTGTGTGCTTGTCCACATAGCATTGTTGTAGCGTAAAGCCTATCAACACAGGCACATGCCAGACATCCAGAGTCGGGGGGGGGGGGGGGGGCGCTGACAGATGCGGACAGATGCACGGTGCCGGCGGGGACTGCAGCTGGCGCGGGCCCTCATACGTGTTATGACGCAAAGAGATTACCCACGTCCAGCTCTCACCCCCGGCCCCCCCCGCCATGTCTGGCCCCGGTCGGTCTCTT
>NW_028177908.1:0-16262 GCF_964030765.1 Micromesistius poutassou | reverse complement strand
GTTTTTGTGTGTTATTGTGTGGGGGTCGCCGTACATTGGCCCTTAACTGTGGTATAATGACCGTATACCACAGCCTGTCATTACAGGTTATAACATAACCTGTAATATGATATATTACAGGAGCCCCGGCCCCGGCCCTTTCTTTTATAAAGTGTATATAAGTGTATATATATATATATATATATATATATATATATATATATATATATATATATATATATATATATTTATATATATATATATATTTATATATATATATATGTTTTAATATTTATTTTATCATTTAATATGACTTTTAATAGCTCAGGGACGTTGGAGCAATAACCTGTTGTTTTTACACTTCAGTCTGCACTGTGAGTTTGAAGTAATGTTCAGTTTTTGAATAAAGATGCGGCAATTACAAATGTTTCTTTTTTTTATCCAATTCATCGGCGGCAAGCCGTCACTAACTAGAGTCTGAGTCCACCGGGCGTTCCCCTGAGGAGGAAACCAGGATGAACAGCATTAGAACAGGATAATCATATGGTGTTACCATACACGCTGCTTCTACCAAGGTGAGAGTGGGTGTGCTGGTATGTTCTACGTGTGTGTGTGTGTGTGTGTGTGTGTGTGTGTGTGTGTGTGTGTGTGTGTGTGTGTGTGTGTGTGTGTGTGCTTCAAGAGTTGGAAGACCCATCCAGACAGGCAGAGACCACACACACACACACACACACACACACACACACACACACACACACTTGCAAGAATGATGGCATGAGCATGGCCCCCCCCCAGCCCCCCCCAGCCCCGCTGTGTGTTTACATTCTCCAGTGACTTGGAGAGAGAAGCCAGATGGAATTACTTACCCCCCCCAGAAGTCCCAGAATCCTCCTTGATTGAGGAGGCTCAGTCTGGAGGTTTAGACTAAAGTCGCTCAGGACTTTATGGCATCCCTGGACTTAAGTACTGTAGTACATGTACACGCTCAGAGAGTAGTACTGTAGTACATGTACACACTCAGAGAGTAGTACTCTAGTACACTGCCCACACTCAGAGAGTAGTACTCTAGTACATGTACACACTCAGAGAGTAGTACTGTAGTACATGTACACACTCAGAGAGTAGTACTGTAGTACACTGCCCACACTCAGAGAGTAGTACTCTAGTACATGTACACACTCAGAGAGTAGTACTCTAGTACATGTACACACTCAGAGAGTAGTACTCTAGTACATGTACACACTCAGAGAGTAGTACTCTAGTACATGTACACACTCAGAGTGTAGTACTCTAGTACATGTACACACTCAGAGAGTAGTACTGTAGTACATGTACACACTCAGAGAGTAGTACTCTAGTACATGTACACGCTCAGAGAGTAGTACTGTAGAACTGGAGAGAGGAGAGAACGGAGAGGAAGAGAGATCAAAACAACAACCTGACCAGTGGACAGAAAGCGCTTCATTCAGAATGATGGGTGGGTGAGCGGAGAGACACAGACAGAGAACCATATCAAAAGTTATCAATAGTAAAAGACGACCAAATACCAAGGACAAATACAAAGGGCTCATATTATACTACATTTGTGGTTAATCATTTTATTTGGGGGTATAACTAGAATAGGTTTACATACATTAATGTAAAGAAATACACTTTATAATCTCACAATGTTCGTTGAAGCGCTTTCAGCCTTTGTCAGAAACACTTGTTTCGGTCTCTTGAAGGAACCCTGGCATTGACATCTGATTGACAGCTGCCAGTCAACGCTTAGTGCATGTGTCAGCCATCGCCCTTAGCTTCAGCTTCAGCATCTGTACACACTGCTGCTATCAATGGCTTTGGTTCAGCCCTACCAGCCCCACAGGGCAAATCAATAGCCTCAATATCAAAATGAAGTTTTTATTTTCATAAAAAAACATCTCAAACAGAAAAATGTCGCTGTATTTAACTGCACATTTCTTTTAACTCTCTGATGTCCTCTTTGTTGTGTGTTTTAGTTAATTGTTGCGTTAGCTTTTTGTCTTTGTTTTCTCTGTACTGTCTGAAATATCATACGGCTCATCTTCCCTGAAGAAGAGATATATTATATATATATATATATATATATATATATATATTTATATACCTTCCTGGTTCAATAAAGGATTAATAAAGGATAAATAAAGATATATATATATATTGTGTACCTGTCCTGTTGTGTGTGTATAAGCTATGTGCCTGTACGTGTTTATTGTTATATGTGTTTTCGGGCCCTGATATTTCTAAAGGCCCCTGAAGCCCCCCCTCTCTGGGTCATTGTGGACGTCAGGGCCCGGGCCCCGGGGCCCAAAGAGAGCCACAAACCCAACACTGAAACCAGAGCAGCCTCCGGGGGCCTCGTGGAGCTCCTGGAACGAATAAAACAGAGTCTGGGTTTTAATGAGGTCACCTATCAGGCAGGCTGCTGCCTCCCACCTCTCCCTCCCTCCCACCTCTCCCTCCCTCCACCTCTCCATTCGTCAGCCCGTGGCAGGGTGACCTTAACAACAACCACCCGTCCTGCCCACTGGCGTCAGCACCACTGGGGGGTGGGGGGGACTGAGAAGGGAGCTGGCACAGAAAATGTTATTTTTGACTTTTAATCAGAGATAAAACGATAACCAAAGCCTTTGTTTGTCTCGGTGCCTGGCTCCCGTCGCCCCCTCCCTATTCTTATTCACGTCGTCTCTGTCGCCCCCTGCTCCTTTCCTCGTCATTCAGACTCAAGTGGCTCTATTGTGGCTCTAGTGTGGCTCTAGTGTGGCTCTATTGTGGCTCACAATGGGGGGAGTCCTCCTTCTATAGGCCTCAGAATAGACCTGCTGAAATAGCATCCCCCTTTTCAACGGCATACTATTGTTTCAAAAGATATGTTCTATACCCCCAGAGGGTTAGGCCAAGTGGATTGGTTCACTGCGTGTGATCAGAAATACATTGTTGATGTCCCTCTCCTATGTAAAGGATCAGAGTTGTGTGGAATATTGTGTTGAGCTTTTAAACATACGACAGACAACATCCAACCCTGTGTGTGCATGTGTAGTTGTGTTTGTGCGTGTGTGTGTGTGTGTGTGTGTGTGTGTGTGTGTGTGTCTGTGTGTGTGGGGGGGGCACATTTCTATGGGGAAAATATTTCCTTTATTTGCGACCACATGAAAGAGAACGGGCTGTTAGCATGTCAAGCACCAGTGATCTAGAAAGTGTGTTTCTAATCGCTGCTAGACAAAATAGAGAGATTGTGTGTTCCAGCTCAGAACCAAATAAATACATCATTCAGTTGGTTTCTGAAGTTATCACGGAAGGTCTGCTTGTTAGCCCTAATGGCATCGTCCACATCCGGAGATAGCTGAGAAAACACACCAGCATGGTTCAAACACCAAGACCAGACTGAAGGTCTGCTTCACCCAAAGACCTGCAGATCCATGGGTTATCTGAGTAGATAATAGGGTTAGGAGAGATTAATAGTAGGAAAGAGAGAGACAAAGAGAGATAGAGTGATAGAGATAGAAAGAGAGGGACAAAAAGAGGGAGAGTGATAGAGATAGAGTGATAGAGATAGAAAGAGAGGGAGAGTGATAGAGATAGAGATAGAAAGAGAGGGACAAAAAGAGGGAGAGTGATAGAGATAGAGTGATAGAGATAGAAAGAGAGACAAAGAGAGGGAGAGTGATAGAGATAGAGTGATAGAGATAGAAAGAGAGACAAAGAGAGGGAGAGTGATAGAGATAGAGTGATAGAGATAGAAAGAGAGCGATATAAAAATAGAGTTATAGATAGAAAGGGAAATCAGAAATGACTAAACCAAGAAGATGGTGAGCAGGGAGTGAAACAAGCTACAGAAGTGAGGCTCCTCTCTGGCCCGTTACAGCACAATGAGAGGCCTCACGTGACCTTCAGATAAGACATATCATATGTTTTACCTTAAGGTCATTGTTATACAATACCTCTGTTCTAAAGGCCAGCGGCCCGCGGCCGCAACGGCAAAACTAGTTTAATACAAAACAAATCAACTCTATTCTGCTGGCTCTGGGCCCTCGAGTGAACCCGCTCAGAGGGGCCTAGGGGCCCGCTCAGAGGGGCCTAGGGGCCCGCTCACAGCCTGCTCAGAGGGGCCTAGGGGCCTGCTCAGAGCCGGCTCAGAGGGGCCTAGGGGCCCGCTCAGAGGGGCCTAGGGGCCCGCTCAGAGCCGGCTCAGAGGGGCCTAGGGGCCTGCTCAGAGCCGGCTCAGAGGGGCCTAGGGGCCCGCTCAGAGGGGCCTAGGGGCCCGCTCAGAGCCGGCTCAGAGGGGCCTAGGGGCCCGCTCACAGCCCGCTCAGAGGGGCCTAGGGGCCCGCTCAGAGCCGGCTCAGAGGGGCCTAGGGGCCCGCTCACAGCCCGCTCAGAGGGGCCTAGGGGCCCGCTCAGAGGGTGCTAGGAGCCCGCTCAGAGGGGCCTAGGGGCCCACTCAGAGGGGCCTAGGCACCATGTGACTGGCCCTGAAAGCCGCCCCTGGCTTCAGCTTTAAATTAAAACCCAGAATTAAAGAAGTAAAGCCTCATCAGCCTCCTCTGTTCAGGAGAAGGACCCCACGGCGTCCGGTCCTAGGGAGCTGTGGGCGGACAGTGGAGGTGGGATAGAGGCGTACTCTTGAATGTGTTTCTGTGGGTCCTGACTCGTGTTATTCCAGCCGTCAGGCGGAAGGGTTAAAGACCTTGGAATGTTCACCATTTCCCTACAGGAAGTGAAGAACTGAACTCCACTATGGACCCACGCCCCATGTCTCCACCATCGCACGCAGGCACACACACACACACACAGCTCCAGAACTATGGCCCAAATCCCTCTCCGTCATGTATGACCAGAGTCAGAGCCAGGCACACACTTTAAAGGGTTTGAAAGCAAAGGCACGCACACAGCTTGGTTGATCTTCTCTGTATTCTTTATTAGACATGACGACGTTCGATGAAACATTTGGCCGTGGCAAACAAAAACTCAAACGAGACAAATGAGAAAATGATCAGAACTTTAATAGTTTTTTTAACAAATGCACAATCCACTTTGGGAATGCTTTTTTGTACTTTCCTTAAATGCCAACATATACGTAGCACACTTCAATACATCAGTCAATGGAAAGCAGCATGTTGGACTTTATACACAGGTCTGAAACACAAGCAGACAGTATTGTACAGTATGGTACATTCAGCCTAAATACTTTCATATGGTAATGTAACAAAGATATTTAGGGCAGAAAAGAGAGAGATAGGCTCCTTATTAACGTTAACAAAGTAAGAGCGTCATTTGTGCCAATAGTTTCACCTGACTCAGGTCAGGTTAGTGGTCTTTACTGTGACTCACCAACTGACTCAGGTCAGGTTAGTGGTCTTTACTGTGACTCACCAACTGACTCAGGTCAGGTTAGTGGTCTTTACTGTGACTCACCAACTGACTCAGGTCAGGTTAGTGGTCTTTACTGTGACTCACCAACTGACTCAGGTCAGGTTAGTGGTCTTTACTGTGACTCTGAGGAGACTCAGCCTAACTACATGTTGCTGAACGGTGAACAGCAATGTCTTGCAAAAAAACACATTACAAAAAACCATGTAATGAACAATAACAACGACGCAGTGCCTTATTGGAAGCAATATTGACTCATTCAAAAAGTAAGATTATGTAATACAAAGTTCCTTTGTCACAATCGGCTTATACATTTTTCTCAGCACCTTGTGCTTTCACAAAAATTTACAAAACACAAGCATTGTTTGTTTGGGTCCTGCTGTACTCAGAGTAGTATTATCAGGACCTCATGAACCCAGTATCTGTACTCAGAGTAGTATTATCAGGACCGGTCTCATGAACCCAGTATGCCAAGTTTAAAAATGAGTTCCACAGTGTTTGTGAGTTGTTTTGTCAGTTCTTCCCCCTGTCCAGTCTCAGCTTTGTTGAAGTATTCTCCACTCAGCTGGTACCTTCTGAAGACATCGTTCTGCTGGGTTGACCCACTGGCTGAGCTACAGGTGACCCTGTGTGCCACTCCATGCACAACAACGTCTTAAGAGGCTTTAGTGGAGCAAAACTAAAACAGAGAAGCATTATCATGAACACATATGCACAGACAGACAGACAGACAGACAGACAGACAGACAGACAGACAGACAGACAAAAAACCTAGGCGCACTCAGGAGTGAAGGGTCCCTGGTGAGTCTTTAACAGCGGGGCCGTTCCAGGCCAGCAGAAAGGCCCCTCTTCTACAACAGTTCACTGTACAATTACAATGATATCATTATTAATATCTAATATAAAAAAATAACGCACTTACAAAGCTTTTCCAGAATGGCTTCACTTCAGTGTGTTAAAGTGGTGACAATTAATAATGACTTTGGATAAAATTGTGCTATGTATCAAACTTATAGGTAACTCTTCTTTGATAAATGCACACACACACACAGACACACAAATACATATAGATACACACATATATATGTTATATATATATATATAACAATTACCATTCAAACATCCTTCCTGTAATAAGGAATTTGTTTTGTTGTCACTAGTTAGTGTCGCGGTGAGTCACTCCTGGTTCACAGTTTCTTAGTTCAGTTTGAGCCGTTGGCCGGTGGGAGCCACCAGGGGGGGGTCAGCCACCAGGGGGGGGTCAGCCACCAGGGGGGGGTCAGCCACCAGGGGGGGGTCTGCCACCAGGGGGGGGTCTGCCACCAGGGGGGGGTCAGCCACCAGGGGGGGGTCTGCCACCAGGGGGGGGTCAGCCACCAGGGGGGGGGGGTCAGCCACCAGGGGGGGGTCAGCCCCAGGGGGGTGTCTGCCACCAGGGGGGGGTCAGCCACCAGGGGGGGGGGTCAGCCCCAGGGGGGGGTGTCAGCCACCAGGGGGGTGTCAGCCACCAGGGGGGGGTCAGCCCCAGGGGGGGGGGGGGGGTGTCAGCCCCAGGGGGGGGTCTGCCCCAGGGGGGGTGTCAGCCCTGGATGCTTGGTTTTGTCCTGCTTCTGAAGCTATCCAGGCTTTATCTGAGGGAGCCAGAAGCTAGCTAGCATTTAGCTAGTTTCACATTTAGCTAGCGTCACGTTTCAGCGGCAGTCAGCTGACGACCAACGACTGGTCAGACGACTGGTCCTCCTCCTGAGGACAGACGACTGGTCCTCCTCCTGAGGACAGACGACTGGTCCTCCTCCTGAGGACAGACGACTGGTCCTCCTCCTGAGGACAGACGACTGGTCCTCCTCAGACGACTGGTCCTCCTCCTGAGGACAGACGACTGGTCCTCCTCAGACGACTGGTCCTCCTCCTGAGGACAGACGACTGGGGTCTGGTTCAGTGGAAGCAGTAGTGAGGGTCAGAGGTCAAGGGTCAGGGGTCAGCCCTATGCCATGGTGAGGTGGTTGGGGGGTCAGGGGTCAGGGGTCGGCCCTATGCCATGGTGAGGTGGTTGGGGGGTCAGAGGTCAAGGGTCAGGGATCGGCCCTATGCCATGGTGAGGTGGTTGGGGGGTCAGGGGTCGGCCCTAGGCCATGGTGAGTGGGTTGGGGGGTCAGGGGTCAGAGGTCAAGGGTCGGCCCTAGGCCATGGTGAGGTGGTTGGGGGGGTCAGGGGTCAGAGGTCAAGGGTTGGCCCTAGGCCATGGTGAGGTGGTTGGGGGGGTCAGGGGTCAGGGGTCGGCCCTAGGCCATGGTGAGGTGGTTGGGGGGTCAGAGGTCAAGGGTTGGCCCTAGGCCATGGTGAGGTGGTTGGGGGGGTCAGGGGTCAGGGGTCGGCCCTAGGCCATGGTGAGGTGGTTGGGGGGTCAGGGGTCAGGGGTCGGCCCTAGGCCATGGTGAGGTGGTTGGGGGGTCAGGGGTCAGGGGTCAGGGGTCGGCCCTAGGCCATGGTGAGGTGGTTGGGGGGTCAGGGGTCAGGGGTCAGGGGTCGGCCCTAGGCCATGGTGAGGTGGTTGGGGGGTCAGGGGTCAGGGGTCAGGGGTCGGCCCTAGGCCATGGTGAGGTGGTTGGGGGGTCAGGGGTCAGGGGTCAGGGGTCGGCCCTAGGCCATGGTGAGGTGGTTGGGGGGTCAGGGGTCAGGGGTCAGGGGTCGGCCCTAGGCCATGGTGAGGTGGTTGGGGGGTCAGGGGTCAGAGGTCAAGGGTCGGCCCTAGGCCATGGTGAGGTGGTTGGGGGGTCAGGGGTCAGGGGTCGGCCCTAGGCCATGGTGAGGTGGTTGGGGGGTCAGGGGTCAGGGGTCGGCCCTAGGCCATGGTGAGGTGGTTGGGGGGTCAGGGGTCGGCCCTAGGCCATGGTGAGGTGGTTGCTGCGCTCCCTGATGTCTGCTGGAGGGACCACGTCTTTCTTTATGGGCGTCGGGCAGACGGGCGAACGACGGCCCCGGGGCCTGAACAGGTCTGACACATAGAAGGCCTGGAGAGAGAGAGAGAGAGAGAGAGAGAGAGAGAGAGAGAGAGAGAGAGAGAGAGAGAGAGATTACAATCTTCAAAAAAACACACTAGTGGAGTTTCCCCTGCAAGACATATTGATAACAGATATATTATTTGATATAATAATAATACACTGTTGATAGAAATGACATGATGTATTGTTTAACGTCTATGTAAACGTTGTAAAGGTTCATTTCTTGTTTTTGTCAGGCGTCCTTGGGTACTTGAAAGGCGCTATAAACAGCCACTGTCTTATCGCTGGTATTATTTGGATAAGAAAGGAATCAGGATCAAACCAGGGATGCAAACAGACCTATGGTCAAAAAAGAGAGAGATTTTCGAAGCCTGCGCCCCGCAGCAAATAATGACATTTCCACCAACCTCTGCCATCCCCGGCCCACCCTATACACAGACAAAGTGCAAACTGAAATTCTTCAAATGAAAATACACAGTAATTTGGAATTTAAAGTAAAGAACACTGACACTAATTTGGAAAATGAAATTTCATTTTTTAATTTCAAAACAGGGGTCAACGGGTTAACCTAGTGATGGTTAGTGTATACGGGGAATGGGTTAACCTAGTGATGGTTAGTGTATACGGGGAATGGGTTAACCTAGTGATGGTTAGTGTATATGGGGAACGGGTTAACCTAGTGATGGTTAGTGTATACGGGGAATGGGTTAACCTAGTGATGGTTAGTGTATACGGGGAACGGGTTAACCTAGTGATGGTTAGTGTATACGGGGAATGGGTTAACCTAGTGATGGTTAGTGTATACGGGGAATGGGTTAACCTAGTGATGGTTAGTGTATACGGGGAACGGGTTAACCTAGTGATGGTTAGTGTATACAGGGAATGGGTTAACCTAGTGATGGTTAGTGTATACGGGGAACGGGTTAACCTAGTGGTGGTTAGTGTATACGGGGAATGGGTTAACCTAGTGATGGTTAGTGCTGGCTCTTGGTTCTATGAACCTCCTGACTGTAGGCATCTTGTTTTCCTCTGACAGGTGGTCTTGTGTTCAGTGGATAAAGCGCGGTCTGTAAACTGACTTGTGTTCAGTGGGTGGTCTGTAAACTGACTTGTGTTCAGTGGGTGGTCTGTAAACTGACTTGTGTTCAGTGGGTGGTCTGTAAACTGACTTGTGTTCAGTGGATGGTCTGTAAACTGACTTGTGTTCAGTGGGTGGTCTGTAAACTGACTTGTGTTCAGTGGATGGTCTGTAAGCTGACTTGTGTTCAGTGGGTGGTCTGTAAACTGACTTGTGTTCAGTGGATGGTCTGTAAACTGACTTGTGTTCAGTGGATGGTCTGTAAACTGACTTGTGTTCAGTGGATAAAGCGCGGTCTGTAAGCTGACTTGTGTTCATTGGATAAAGCGCGGTCTGTAAACTGACTTGTGTTCAGTGGATGAAGCGCGTCTGTAAACTGACTTGTGTTCAGTGGATGGTCTGTAAGCTGACTTGTGTTCAGTGGGTGGTCTGTAAGCTGACTTGTGTTCAGTGGGTGAAGCGTGGTCTGTAAGCTGACTTGTGTTCAGTGGGTGAAGCGCGGTCTGGCTGTAAACTGACTTGTGTTCAGTGGGTGGTCTGTAAACTGACTTGTGTTCAGTGGATGGTCTGTAAACTGACTTGTGTTCAGTGGGTGGTCTGTAAACTGACTTGTGTTCAGTGGGTGGTCTGTAAGCTGACTTGTGTTCAGTGGATGGTCTGTAAGCTGACTTGTGTTCAGTGGATGGTCTGTAAACTGACTTGTGTTCAGTGGATGGTCTGTAAACTGACTTGTGTTCAGTGGATGGTCTGTAAACTGACTTGTGTTCAGTGGATGAAGCGCGTCTGTAAGCTGACTTGTGTTCAGTGGATGGTCTGTAAGCTGACTTGTGTTCAGTGGGTGGTCTGTAAGCTGACTTGTGTTCAGTGGATGGTCTGTAAGCTGACTTGTGTTCAGTGGGTGGTCTGTAAGCTGACTTGTGTTCAGTGGATGGTCTGTAAGCTGACTTGTGTTCAGTGGGTGGAGTGCGGTCTGAACTCACGATGCAGTAGGCCACCAGGGCGCCCTGAACGAAGCCCGCCAGCACGTCTCCGGGGTGGTGCTTGTGGTCGGACACGCGGGACAGGCCGGTGTAGAAGGACAGCATGACCAGCGTGAACTGGGTGAGCGGGCGCAGTGTGCGGGCGCCGTGCCAGGTGAAGCGGGCCTGCAGGTAGAACTGACGGGGACAGCAGGTTACACACGTCAGGGGTGTGTGCGAGTGTGTGAGTTAACATGTCAGCGTAGCAACAGGGCTCTTACCACCAGGTACAGCATGGTGTACATGGAGAAGGAGGCGTGTCCCGAGAAGAAGGACTTCCTGAGGGAAAACACCAGGAGGCGGAGCATGAGCCAACACATCAACGCCCCGACCAATCACAGACAAACACATCAACACCAATCACAGACACACCGAGTCTAAAACAACAAACACATCAACGCATCGACCAATCACAGACACGGTGAATCTAAAACAACAATCACTCTTTAAACGTGGATGTATTAGATTCATTTAAAAACAAAACAAAAGCACTTGTCACGACTCTTAGGACTACTCTAAACATGTTATCAACTCTTAGGACTACTCTAAACAGGTTATCAACTCCTAGGACTACTCTAAACAGGTTATCAACTCTTAGGACTACTCTAAACATGTTATCAACTCTTAGGACTACTCTAAACAGGTTATCAACTCTTAGGACTACTCTAAACAGGTTATCAACTCTTAGGACTACTCTAAGCAGGTTATCAACTCTTAGGACTACTCTAAGCAGGTTATCAACTCTTAGGACTACTCTAAACAGGTTATCAACTCTTAGGACTACTCTAAACAGGTTATCAACTCTTAGGACTACTCTAAACAGGTTATCAACTCTTAGGACTACTCTAAACAGGTTATCAACTCTTAGGACTACTCTAAACAGGTTATCAACTCTTAGGACTACTCTAAACAGGTTATCAACTCTTAGGACTACTCTAAACAGGTTATCAACTCTTAGGACTACTCTAAACAGGTTATCAACTCTTAGGACTACTCTAAGCAGGTTATCAACTCTTAGGACTACTCTAAACAGGTTATCAACTCTTAGGACTACTCTAAACAGGTTATGGCGTGCGTTGTGGGGGTCAGGAGTCTACCTGGCCTCCTGCACGCGGGCCTCCGGCCCCTGGCACTGGTACTCGGTGATGTAGCCCAGCGAGCAGTTGATGGTGGAGAAGTCGGGGTTACACACGTCCAGGAAGTGAGGTCGCAGACGGCCCACGGACACCTTGGCGATGTCCGTGAACGACTGGCTGATGGCGCAGCCGAACACGAACACGCCCACCTGCCTGTAGAGCGCCGCCACGTAGGGGTTCCCCACGAAGGACCTGGAGCCCTCGCTCAGGAAGCGCACCCGGTAGCTCTCGCCCACCACGATCTGGAGGAGGAGGTCACCTGGTTAGTAGTGGAGGAGGTCACCTGGTTAGTAGTGGAGGAGGAGGTACACCTGGTTAGTAGTGGAGGAGGTCACCTGGTTAGTAGTGGAGGAGGTCACCTGGTTAGTAGTGGAGGAGGAGGTACACCTGGTTAGTAGTGGAGGAGGTACACCTGGTTAGTAGTGGAGGAGGTACACCTGGTTAGTAGTGGAGGAGGTACACCTGGTTAGTAGTGGAGGAGGTCACCTGGTTAGTAGTGGAGGAGGTCACCTGGTTAGTAGTGGAGGAGGTACACCTGGTTAGTAGTGGAGGAGGTCACCTGGTTAGTAGTGGAGGAGGTACACCTGGTTAGTAGTGGAGGAGGTCACCTGGTTAGTAGTGGAGGAGGTACACCTGGTTAGTAGTGGAGGAGGTCACCTGGTTAGTAGTGGAGGAGGTCACCTGGTTAGTAGTGGAGGAGGTCACCTGGTTAGTAGTGGAGGAGGTCACCTGGTTAGTAGTGGAGGAGGTCACCTGGTTAGTAGTGGAGGAGGTCACCTGGTTAGTAGTGGAGGAGGTCACCTGGTTAGTAGTGGAGGAGGTCACCTGGTTAGGGTGGTGGGTGGGGGTACACACACCTGGTTAGGGTGGTGGGTGGAGGTGAACTCCAACAGGAGAGGCCAACACTTTTGGTCGATTATTATTATTTGGGTTATAAAATTGTTGGCGGTCTGAGCGTATGAACTCGTATGAACTCTAAAGAATAAAGATCAACGGCCGTGGATCAGGGACCGGTCGTTCTCTCCGTTATGTTGGGACTGTGAAGGTTACATTTAGAAAATAGTTTTTCAGAAAGTGACGGCGGCAGAGAAAACAGTTCGACCCGTCCGTCTAACTGTTAAAGAGCTCGTTCTGGAGTAGGGACAGCGAGGGCAGTGGGACTTCTGGCCCTACGTTCACATCTCGTCTTTTCTTTAAAGCACCGAGGGAACGAATCACCAAATGGTGGTCAGCTCAAAGAGGTCCTGGAGTGGATAAATAAACTGATGTCTGAGAGCCAACGTTGGAGGATTTGGGGGAGGGCTGGGGCTGTGGCGGGGGTTATGGGGGGGGTTATAGTCATAACTCACCACAGCTGTTCAAGCTCAACCCCCCCCCCCCCCCCCCCTTCACTCTCTAGATCCCAAAACCACTGACGAATGGGAAGTAGGGGAAAGGGGAATGGTTGGGTGCGTGTGTGTGTGTGTGTGGAGGGGAGAGGGAGACGGAGGAGGAGGAGAGAGGATGGAGGAGGAGGAGGAGGAGAGAGGACGGAGTGAGGGGAGAAGGGAAACAGAGGGATGGCGATGAAGGAAGACTCAATGAATTTGCACAGAAAGTCTGGGAAACATTAAGTCTGAAAACAGTTGAAGTGTAAATGTTTAGCACCGCGTCCTGTGATGTAAAGTGTGTTCACAGTCTCATGCTCTCACTAACATGAGCTGATGTAAAGTGTGTTCACAGTCTCATGCTCTCACTAACATGAGCTGATGTAAAGTGTGTTCACACACACAGTCTCATGCTCTCACTAACACACTAACATTAGCTGGGCCACTACTTTGGAAATTAAATAAAAAAGTTATCTCAGAATATTATCAGAATTTATTTTAATCAAATAACATTTCTTGCCACTCTCATTGTGGTAGTGTAGTAGTGCAGGAAGCAAGGGAGGGAGTGTGGGAGAGAAGGAGAGACCTGAGGAAATAGTAGACAGGAAAGAGAAAAAACAGAGCAAAGATTTTGAAGAGAGGGTGAGGGGAGAGGAGAGGAGGGGAGAGGAGAGAGGAGGGGAGGAGAGAGGAGGGGAGAGGAGAGAGAGGAGGGGAGGAGAAGGAGAGAGGAGAGAGGAGAGGAGGAGAAGGAGAGAGGAGAAGGAGAGAGGAGGGGAGAGGAGGAGAAGGAGAGAGGAGAGGAGGGAGGAGAGGAGGAGAGGAGAAGGAGAGAGGAGGGGAGGAGAAGGAGAGAGGAGAGGAGGGAGGAGAGGAGGAGAAGGAGAGAGGGAGGAAGAGGATAACAGAAGGAGGGAGGAGACCAGGGTATGGGGGGAGGAGAGCGTCTGGTTGTAATCACGAGGAGGTGCTGAGCTCAGCGTGTGATTCTGCTCAGAGCCGCTGCTGCCTCCTTTAGTTTCCGAGCCCTCAGAGAGAGAGACGGGTTCTCAGCCCTCAGAGAGAGAGACGGGTTCTCAGCCCTCAGAGAGAGAGACGGGTTCTCAGCCCTCAGAGAGAGAGACGGGTCTGGTTTCAGATGTTTTCATGTTAGTATCTCGACCTCATCGGACATTCCTGGACGGGGCGCAGAAAACGGTCTGAGAAGTTCCGAGCGGCACATTTCTCCAGCGGGGGGGCGTCCTGGAGGAGATGGAACACGCTGATAGAGCGCCTTGTTACCACCGTGCAGACCTTTAGAGCCCTCCCTCCCTAATGCCCTCCCTCCTTCATCTCTCCTTTTTCCATGAAGAAATAAAACACATGTGGACCGTCGCCGGTTGACAACGTTGACTAGAGAGAGAGAGAGAGAGAGAGAGAGAGAGAGAGAGAGAGAGAGAGAGAGAGAGAGAGAGAGAGAGAGAGAGAGAGAGAGAGAGAGAGAGAGAGAGAGAGAGAGACATTGTGGGGGCTTGTTTTAGCGCGACAAGACCCCTCAGCTACCTTTGGTTTTTCCTACTTTTGTTCCCTTCTGCATGATGCAGCAGAGCCGGTCGTACCACCCTGCTCAATAATAAAGAGAGCGTGATAGAGTTATACTGAGGAGTGAAACTAGGCCGTGATATTAGGGAGCATAGTAGTTCTATCAGGGATATACTGTCATATTGTAAATATCTAAATGACTTGAGCCGGACTTCAGAGAGTGACATCATGTGATAGTTTATGATAGTTTATGTGTGATGACATTGGAGTGGGACATTAAAGAGTGATATAAGAGCATTAGAGGGAAATACTAGAGAGTGAGAGGAGAGGGTGTCATAACAGTTGTATCAGAGAGTGACAATAGAGAGTGATACTGGAGAATGAGAGTGACATGAGAGCATGTGATGAGCCAATGATACTGGAGAGTGATTCCAGAGAGTGAGCAGAGCGTGAGGTCAGCGGGGATGAGGTGACTTACAGACAGGATGGTGATTAGAATGCCGGTGGCACTAAGCACTCCGTCGCTGATGGTGTCGCGGCTCTTGGCGGGGTACTGGATGGACGCGTCGCTGCAGTAAAAGCCGCGGCGGTACGGCTGCACAGCGCTGGTCTCGATGACCAGGAAAGGAAGACCAGCTGGTAGCGAAGCAGTGAGGGGGGAGGAGAGGAAGGAAAGGAGGGGGTGAGGGGGTGAGGGGTGAGGGGTGAGGGGTGGGGGGTGAGGGATGGGGGGTGAGGGGTGGGGGGTGGGGGGTGAGGGGTGAGGGGTGGGGGGTGAGGGGTGAGGGGTGGGGGGTCAGCGACAGAGAGATGGAGAGACAGAGAGGTGCTGGGTTAGAAACAGGTCATGAAGCGAAGGTGAGAGGACCCAGCGGGGGGGGGATGAGGAGAGCGCTGGTGTGGAGAACCTTCTCAATTCAACCAGAGGAGTCAGTCCCGTGTGGAGAAGGTCCTCCAACACGTCCCCCCCCCCCCCCCCGCTGCACCCCTCACCAGGACTTACTGCGACAACGGGCACCGAGAAGCCCCCGGCGGCGAGGACCAGCGTGGGCACGGTGCTGCTCTTATAGGGCAGGCGGATGGTGGCGTCCCCGCAGAAGAAGCCCCTCTGGTAGGCCGGGAGGGGGGCTTTGTGTAGGAACACGGCCACTAGGACCACTGGGGGGTCCAGACGGAGACCGGACCACCGGGTTCACATCGGACACAAGCACAACACAGTCACAAAGAGACGTGGAGAGAAGGCTCAAACACAGGAGGAAAGGAACGCTATCGTCAAGGAAAGAACCAACAAAGAACATGACAAAGTGATGCTTTAAAGACATCCCAGTCGTCTTTAAAGTCTTCTTCGTATAAATAGAAAGTTTAACCTCACAAAACAACAGGACAGGGAGAAGGATCCATCACTGTTTGTGAGCGGAGAGAACAACAGAGAGCAGAAACAGATGTTGACAAACAGCAGGCCCACCACTTTAACACTACTCCGTCACTCCCTCCCTTTCTACTCTTTAAGGGCTCTTCTTTAAGGGCTCTTAAAGGCCTTAAGACAGAGGAGGCCGCGTTGACCCATTTCAGACAAAGATATCTTCTCTGTCACTAAAACAAACAAACATTACTAAGTAGTTTGTTGTTTTAGGTGAATCTGAAGGTCAATCTTAAGAGTAAGCATCCCCACACCAACCAATTAGAGTAGACCTTCTGATGGCCGGATTGGGAAATCCCTTTAAAACCATTTAATGATGGCAGCCTTTGAAGTCTTGAGAATAACTCCATAC
>NW_028177909.1:0-13702 GCF_964030765.1 Micromesistius poutassou | reverse complement strand
ACAACACACACACACACACACACAAATACACTCACAGACTGACTCACACACACATATGCACACTCAAACGCTCACACAGACACACGCACACACAAATACACGCACACACTTGATGCGTACAGACACACACACACACACACACACACACACACACACACACACGCCTTCCTAAAGGGGATCCAAAACAGAGCCATGAGATTTTGTGTGAGAGAAAGTCCTCCTCTCCCCACTCACCTCTTCCTGTCTCCCCCCTCTCCCCCCCCTCCCCCCAGGCTCCCTCTCCATCCTCAAGGCCCTGGACCGGGAGGAGCAGGAGGTGTTCAACCTGACGGTGGTGGCCGAGGACCACGGCACCCCGCCGCTCTCCGCCCAGCAGGTGCTCTGCGTGCAGGTCATCGACGTCAACGACGAGGCGCCCGTCTTCCAGTGGGCGGAGTTTGAGAGTCAGGTGACGGAGAACCGCGGGCCGGGCACCACCGTGCTTGACGGTCAGCGCCTCCGACCGCGACCAAGGTGAGGGAAATGCCACGAGAGACGGTACCAGTGGTAGGGGCGTGGTAGTGTGTGTGTGTGGCTCAGGAGGTAGAGCTCAGGTCGGCTGGTAACCGGAAGGTCGCTGGTTCGATCCCCGGCCTCCTCCTCCTCCCTGAGCGAGACGCCCTCTAACCCCGACTGCTCCCTTGACGCGCCGGCTGTCGCCCTGCGTGGCCGACTCTGTCGCCGTCGGTGTGTGAACGTGTGTGCATGAATGGGTGAATGTTTGGCTTTATATTGTAAAGTGCTTTTGATTGGCCCACTGGTTAGAAAAGCGCTGGAGACGTGCAGTCCGTTCACCGTTTACTGTGAGAACCGACTCGCCACTCGACACGACAAACCGCCGTCATTTAATTCATGCTTGTTTATTTTGGCGATTCGATTTTATGCACAACTAAGCCGTAACACCTCGTTAAGATTTTCCACTCATTATCAGGCACCGAAACAGGATTAGGGAGAACATCACAGACGGAATCTGGGCCCGGCGCAGACAAACAAGCTTTTTGAGCGCTTTGTGCGTTTGTTGGCCACTATGAATCAATTATGGCGATGTGGAGGTATTTCCAACTGTGGTCGTCCTGCTGAGGATCCAATTATAACGGGTTGATCAAGTGATTCAACGCTGGAACTATGTACGGCACACAGCTGGGTCTCACACAGAGCCTGCCCACGAACGAACTCGGATGAATGGAAAACTCGGACACTTGACAAACACGTTCTAACAGACCCCGGCTCAGCCGTTGAGCTGGGGTCTCTATCACTTTAAAACAAACCGAAACCGCTAATGAAATGTGTGTGGTTACACTGGCAAAGCAGAACAAGATCTGTGTTTCTTTTGTGTGCGTGTTTTTGTTATTACTCCTTTCCCCACATCTGGAGCGTTTTATCTCATTTACGTTTCCTCAGCTCCTTACCAAGATCGCACAATGGAGCCATCTTTGCAAATAAATTGGAAGATTAAAAAGGGGGGAAGATTGTGGACTCTTTTTGTAAACGTAACCAAACACCAGCATCAAACACAGATTGTTATGGTACTGATTGAATGGAATTAGTGCCAGGTGACATCACCCGGCACAAATTCAAACCCATCAAAAACATGCATTTCAGTTCCCAGTGTTTTTCCCCAGAGATGATTGCGTTAAGCGTTTTACGCAGACTCTTAACGGCTTTCCCTTTCCTTCTCGTGCCCCTCTCCTCTGTGTCCCCCCCCCCCACCCCCCCACCCCCCCATCCCCCACCCAGGGTCCAACGGTCATGTGACCTACGGGGGCGTGACCGAGGAAGGCTTTGTGATAAACCCGGTCACGGGCGTCATCACCACCACCCGGGAGCTGGACAGAGAGCTGCAGGACCGCTACACGCTAACAGGTACTAACTGTGTGCGTCGCGGCGAGGAAAACGTCAACATTAGCTGTAATGTACGCCGTGGGGGGGAATGGGTCTGCAGAAAAACCTGGTGGGAAGTGGGAAGGAACAATCCCATTGGATAACATAGAATAATAATGACCTCACCCAAGGTTTTCTTTGGAATACATTTATTTAACATTATGGATTTTTTTTTTTCCTTTTACCTTCTCTCTTTCAACAAGAGAAAAACCTGATTCCTACTTCAACCCATATGCTAAAGATCTCTGAAACATGCAGTAAAAAAAAACGCAAACGGTACTCATACATAAATAACAAAAGATATGTGGATGACCTCATATCTTTCACAACTATAGGAATCATGACCTGATGTGTGTTTTCAGTTATTTTTCTCGAATGCTCATATTTTTACCCAGTATTGCTAAGAATTGAAACGCGACATTCAAAGGCATTTCACACCCTCGTCGTCTATCAATTAGGTTAAGTGAGTTAATTGAGTCAATTAAGCAATTTGCCCCCGTTCCCCTGCCAGTCTACGCCAGGGACGGTGGCGTTCCCGCTCATTTTGCCAAGGCGGTGGTGCGGGTGGAGGTGACGGATGAGAACGACAACGCGCCCGTGTTCGGGAAGCCCTGGTACAGCCTGGAGGTGCCGGAGAACCAGGAGCCCGTGGAGCTCTGCCACCTCAAGGCCACCGACCCGGACGCAGGCCCCAGCGGGACCCTGCTGTACCGCATCAGGGGTACGGGACACCCCCCCACCCCCACCCCATGTGTGTGTGTGTGTCTGTGTCTGTGTGTGTGTGTGTGTGTGTGTCTGTGCATGTGAGTGGTTGAGATATTGAGAGAGAGAGAGAGAGAAAGATGAGTGTTGAGTGAGTGACTGTGTCAGAGAGAGATCAAGAACCAATAGGTCATCACCACATTTTTTCTAATATCTGCCAAATATTAGGGAAGGAGTGTATAAAGCCATGCGTTTGACCATTCATTCATCGTTATGCGGTATTAACCTGGCTTCTCTCTCTCTCTCTCTCTCTCTCTCTTTTTATCTCTCTCTCTCTCTCTCTCTCTCTCCTTCTTCTTCTTCTTCTTCTTCTTCTTCTTCTTCTTCTTCTTCTTCTTCTTCTTCTTCTTCTTCTTCTTCTTCTTCTTCTTCTCCTCCTCCTCCTCCTCCTCCTCCTCCTCCTCCTCCTCCTCCTCCTCCTCCTTCTCCTCCTCCTCCTCCCCCCCCCCCCCAGCCGGGGACCCTGAAGGCATGTTCAAGATCCACGCCGGCTCGGGGGCCCTGTCCACCTCGCAGCCCCTGGACCGGGAGGCCCGGCAGCGGTACTCCCTGGAGGTGGTCGCCGTGGACACGGGCAGCCCCGCCCTCAGCACCACGGTGACGGTGGAGGTGAACGTGATGGACCTCAACGACAACAGCCCCGTGTTCGGCAGCAGCAGCTACTCGGTGGACGTGTCGGAGGACGCCGCCCAGGGGGCCGTGGTCCTGCAGGTAACGGCGACACATACGTAGTACGCAGAGAAACGGGCGCGGGCTGACCGCTGACCAGAAGGTCGCTGGTTCGATCCCCGGCTCCTCCTAACGAGTCGAGTGTGGAGGCGTCCCTGGGCGAGACGCCCCTCACCCTGACCGCCCCTGACGAGCCTGGGCTGTCGCCCTGCGTGGTCGGCTCCGCCGTCGGGTGTGTGGATGTGTGCGTGAATGACGCTTTGGAGAAAAGCGTCAGCAATATTCCCTCAATGTAGACGTAAGATGTGGGGCTGAAGGGAGTGGATACGCCGTCCGTACTGATAGCCGTTGGATTAGGACTTAACTTCGGTGTGATTTAAACCTCCCAACAGAACTTCCCAGCCCACAATTGTTTGGCACATTTCGATTCACCGAAATGAAACAAATCCTAGAAAATCCCTCCCTTCAAACGTCCCCTTTTCACTGTTATTTGCTATTGAGTGATTGAGCAGATGCTTTTTCTCCAAAGCGCCTTATAGCCAGCGTTTGATCACCACCTAACCGCCTAAACCGAGTCTAGACTTCCCTTCCTCGACAATCAACTGAAATCACGGTCTTTACCTTACTTGGGAAAAGTAAAGTCATTGACTTTGTTTACTCTGGTAAAGTAAAGCAACCTTTGCGTTTGGTTGACAAGTCCGTAAGAAACCCTTCCTCAAAAAGCCTCTCTCCTCCTCCTCCTCTCTCGTCCCCCGTTGCCCAGGTGACGGCCACGGACGCCGACGACGCGCTGAATGGCCGGCTGCTCTACTTCCTGAGCCCCGACGCGCACGGCGCCTTCGCCGTGGAAGAGCACTCGGGCCTCCTCACCACCTCTGCCCCGCTGGACCGGGAGAAGCGCCCCTCCTACACCTTCCTGGTGATCGCCGTCGACCTTTCGCCCGCCGCCCCCAGGAACAGCTCGGCTCAGGTACGGCCGCCCCCGCCCCCCCCCCCCCCCGCTCGCGACTGGATGCCCAGCTTAGTTACACACACACGCTCGTGGCTGGACCCCTTGCTCAGCTACACACACACACGCTCGCGGCCAGACAACTAGCTCAGCTGCTGCACACACCCCTGTGGCCAGAGCGGTAGCTCAGCTGCACACACACGCCAACAGCTAGACCCCTAGCTCAGGTACGCCCACGCCCCCGCGGCTAGACGGCTAGCTCAGCTACGCAGAACCCTGGCTCAGCTACACACACACACACGCTCACGGGCCAGACACAAATTCGGGAAAAAGTTCAGCCGCGTTAAGTAATAGTTCCGTGAGTAATGCCATCAAATTCCCAAGGATATTAATTTCAACTCTTCTTTTTTCGTTTTGGGACTTCGATGTTCAAGCTGTGATTTAATATACCGTTAATAACTTAACGCTGGGGGAAAAGGAGGGAATCAATCTTTGCATCCGTTCGCCTGCCAAGGGAAGATTGCTGGCTGACAGTAAACTCGGGAGCGTGCTGTGCTCTGACCCCATTAGCCGCACGGCAGTGGTGTTAAACAAGTGCTCGAGGAGTCCTCTCTCATCCCCCTGCTCTCTCTCTCTCTCTCTCCCGTCCTCTCTCTCTCCCACCCTGACACCCACCAGGTGACCGTCACCGTGCTGGACGTCAACGACAACGCGCCCTTCTTCCTGCTGGACCCCCTGGTGGTGGAGGTGTCGTCGGCCCGCGCCCAGCGCGTGCTGGCCACCATGAAGGCCGAGGACCGAGACTTCGGGGCCAACGGCTCCGTGTTCTACCGCTTCGCCATGCCGGTGCGGGGCTTCAGCATCAACTCCCTGACCGGGGAGATCCAGGCCACGGAGCCCCTGGGCGGGCCGGCGGGCCGGGCGCAGACCACCCTCATCGTGGAGGCCATGGACCAGGGCAACCCGGCGCAGTCCACGCAGGGCGTGGTGGTCATCTACGTCCGCGAGCTGGAGTACAGCGGCATCCGCTTCTCCAGGAACGCCCGGGACGTCAGCCTGCAGGAGAACGCCGTGCAAGGTCCGTCGTCCGCACCCGTGTCTGAACCACATTAGACATCACACACTAATAAAAATAAAATAAAAGTGGAAAGAAACTAAAATAATAAAATACTATAAATGAGAAAAAAACGAAGGACAATAAGAGGAAGGGAGGGGTTGTTAGGGTGCATTCCCTTCAGCATCCATTCATACCTGATGTTTGAACGAGCGTATCGATGATGATGATGAGGATGATGATGATGATGAGTAGTATGATGAGGATGATGATGAGGAAGGATGATGATGATGAGTAGTATGATGAGGATGATGATGAGGATGAGGATGATGATGATGATGACGACGGCGATGATGACGATGAGCGTGATGTCCTCCGCGGCCCCAGGCACGGCGGTGGCCCGGCCCCAGGCCCAGTTCCCCGACGGCTCCCAGCAGGGGATCAGCTACAGCCTCTTCAGCGGCAACCGGAGACACGTGTTCAGCATCAGCTCGTCCACAGGTCAGTGGACGAGCCCTGGAGGAACCGGGAGACAGCTCGCTAGGAGAGAGAGGCTGGCTGGCCGGGGCTACCCCTGCTACTACTGGCAGGCGGGGGGATGACGCCTCTGGCCTGACTGAGCTCCACTGGCTGCCTTCCAGCGTGTGTCCAGTGGGACTAAAGTTATATATTATGTAGTCTATAGTCACCAAACAAGAAGTGCATCTGCCTATAATAATGTCAACAGCACATCTGGCTTATGCAGCACTTTGCAAAGTCCCCACAGATGCCTTACATCAGTAGGGTAAAAACAATCAGTCAACTTTAGTAAATAATTATAGTAAATAACATAGGGGTGGGGGGGGTTTGGCTGGGGAAGGCGAGTCTGAAGAGGTGGGTTTTGGTGGCTATCTAGAGCCATGCTATAAGGCTACGTTTTGCGTAAGAGTCACCTGTACGAGTCTGTCGATTGATCTGCTGACTGACGATGATGATGATGATGATGATGGTGATGGTGATGGTGATGCTGTCCCCAGGGGAGATCCTGGTGCAGAGCCCGCTGGGGCTGGACTTTGAGGACAGGCCGCGGCTGCGTCTGGTGGTGAAGGCGGAGACCGTCTCCTCCACCACCTTCATGGCCGTCAACCTGATCCTGCAGGACATCAACGACAACCTGCCCCGCTTCCAGCTGCAGAACTACGTGGCCTACATGCGGGAGGCCCAGGGATACGAGACGCCCATCATTCAGGTGCCTCCTTTTGCTCAGTCCGTCGCCCCCCCGCCCTCCGCCCCGAGAGAGGACGAATAGGAGCTCCTTCTGCTTCTACACCCTCCCCCCCCACCCACCACACACCACCCCACCAGGAAGGACAAATAGGGGCTCATTCTTCAGAGTACTTCATCCAGAAGTCCTACTATGTTACAGCAGAACATCTGGGGGCAGATGAACCAACGAGTTCTGAGCCAACGTGATTGGTTGAAAGCAAAACACGAAGTGTGATTTAAAAAAGTGAAACGTCCGATTCACCCCGATTTGAGATCGTCCGCCTTCCCACTTTAGATACGAGTCTAAAAGTTTTATTTGAGAGACTACATTACAGCTCTGCTCGCTCTGATAGAGACTTTCAGATCAAACTCTTCCCTACAGCGATAGCTCGACAACCAAAAACAACTCGACCCCCCCCCCCCTCTTTGCCCTCCCTCTCCTCCCTCGCCTCCCTCCCTTACCTTATCTCCTTACCCTATCCCATACTCTCCTTTCATTTCACTCCTCCCCTCCCCTGCATTTTTCTCATCCCGTCTCCTTTCCTCTCTCTCTCTCTCTCCCTTTCCTTTCGTCTCCTATGCTTTTTCTGTACAATCCCTCCTCATACCTAATCTCCCTCCCTCCCTCCCTCTCCCCCTCCCCCTCCCCCTCTGCAGGTGATGGCGGAGGACATGGACCAGGGTCAGAACGGTCAGGTGACCTACTCCATCCAGTCGTCGAGCATGAGCGGCCTGTTCAAGATCGACCCAGTGAGCGGGAGCATCTCCACCGCCGCCATCATGGACCGTGAGATCTGGACACAGACCAAGTGAGAACGCACCCCCCCGGCGCCGGGGCCCCGGTGGTACCTTCCGAGGCCGTGGGCTCGTTGTTATCGCTTCTGTTCTGTCCTCCTATTGGTTTGAAGGGTTTAATGATGGCATCGGGGAGGCATTTTGTTTACGTGCCAACGAACATAGTAGTAGAGAGACAGTGACGCAGGAATATGTTTCCCGAAGCTATTTTTCGTTTTGATAGGAGTTTGATTGTGTGTGTGTGTGTGTGTGTGTGTGTGTGTGTGTGTGTGTGTGTGTGTGTGTGTGTGTGTGTGTGTGTGTGTGTGTGTGTGCGTGCCTGCGTGCGTGTGTGTGTGTGTGTGTGTGTGTGTGTGTGTGTGTGTGTGTGTGTGTGTGTGTGTGTGTGTGTGTGTGTGTGTGTGTGTGTGTGTGTGTGTGTGCGTGCCTGCGTGTGTGTGTGTGTGTGCACGCATGCAGAAAATAAAGGCTTCATTGATAAGTGGATGCCAGACGGCTCAGTTTAGCCAAGCCTTTGATTTGAAACACTATAAATCTTTCATTCTGTTCTGTGTGTTGTTCTTTCTGCATTGTATCAGTGTGTATTTGATAGAGGCTATAAATCATGACGTGAATCCAAAAAGACTTCACGGATGAATCAAAACTCACAGCGCGCTCCAGAAAGATGACGACACACACAATTACTTCCGATCAGTTCTCAACCTTTATCTCTGCTCTCCTGTTTGCTCTTCCTACGTCAAAACATGAAAAAAAACGAAACGCTGTTCTTTCTCCAGGCTGGTTATCACGGCGACCGACAGAGGCAGTCCCCGATTGGCTGGCTCGGCCACCCTGACGGTGATCATCGTGGATCAGAACGACAACAGCCCCACCATTCCGCTGCCCTCGGAGATCCGCATTCCCGAGAGTGAGTACGCGCAGCCCTGACACACAACAGAGCCGCACCGTGTGATTGGACCGCTGGTTCCGGCCAGCAGAAGTGAGAAAAGTCCTACCAATGTTGTTTCGTCATCCCCGATACTTAGCTTCCTGAGTTCCCCTCATTTATTCTCCCGGCTACTAAGCTGTCAAAGCACTAGGAAGGACTTTTACTCAATGCTGCTTGATTTTCCTTTCTTTTGTTGAACCCTGGAAGTAAGAGTCAAACTTTGAAATGCACCATTTTTTTTTTTTAAGAACTTACAAAACCTAACTTACTTCATTTTGTACTTTTCAAAACTATTAAAAGTACGGCAACAAGGCCAACGTCATTGCATTTCTAGCCGTTTTCCCGCCCACACACACACAGCGCACGCACACCTGAGTCAACTCGTTAAAACGAGGCGATTAGGCTCATCCAAATCAGGTGTGCAAAATGTACACCGCCGGGGGGAGGGGAGGGGAGGCGAATGAATAGCCGTTTCTCAATTTGCGTTCTCGTGTGTTCTCGTGTACTTGCGTTCTCGATGAACGTCATCAGTGGTAGCCCAAGCACTGTTCCAATTCCAAGTACGCGAGTACGCGAGTACTGTCTTAAAACCCGGAAGTGTTCTCGATGCGTTCTCGATGAGGCCGTTTTACCGAGGACGCATCGGAGGTGACTCCTGTGGACTTGGGACCGTTAAATATCCCAGAATGCATCATCGAGTCCGCTGCTGTTCCAACTGCAGAGTGCGTACTCGCGTTCTCGGAAGTCTGTACTTGAAAGTCCGGACTTGCCAAGTACGTACTTCCAAGTCCGCGAGTACGTAGTCCGCGTACTTGGTATTGAGAAACGGCTTATGAACTGTAGAACCCTTCCTACAAGCCCGCCCCTCATAACGACTCCCTCCACCCCCCCCACCACCCCCCCTCCCCCCTCCCCCCCCCCCCCAGACACCCTGATCGGCACGGAGGTCACCCTGGTGACGGGCAACGACGTGGACTCCGGCCCCGAGCTGTCCTACTCGCTGAGCCTGGAGCCGGCGGCGGCGGGCCGCTTCAGCGTCCACCGCTACGGCGGCGGCGTCTCGCTGACGGCGCCGCTGGACTTCGAGGAGAAGACGTGGTACACGGTGACGGTGCGCGCCACCGACAGCCGGCACCACGCCGAGGCCAACGTCACCATCCTGGTGGAGGACGTCAACGACAACGCCCCCGCCTTCACCCAGGACCTCTACCAGGTGGGGGTCAGGGTTAACAAGTCCCCTCTACACCCCCCCTCCCGGGGGTGGGGGGCCCCCGCAGACCGGAGCCACGATTGGGGTTTCGCTTTGTCTGACATGTTTTATTAGTGTTTTTTATTTATTTTTTTATTTATGTTAATGTTTTATTTAGTTATATATTCAAATGTGTTGTCTATAATTGATTTGTATATATGATAATTGCATATATAATTAACGACCCTTAAATAGCTGAGGAATCGCCATAATCTTCCCCAAATATATATATATATATATATATATATATATATATACTGTATATTTATTTTATGTGGATAATACTGTCTGGTATTCATCAAAACACATTGTTTGTGCCAGGGTCGAGCTGCCTTGTTGTAATTCAGCAGCTCCTGCATTGTGTTAAAATCCCCATAAAAGGGATCCTCTCTCCGTGTAACACGTGGGACGTTCCTCACATGCCTTCAGAGTTCCAAGGAACGTATTAATAAATGCATGCGCAGTCCATCATAGACATCCACTGCGGCAGACCTTCCTCCACCTACATAAACACATACGAGACGCAACGCGTTTGCACTCACTCACACGCACGCACGCACGCACACGCACACTCCCACGGCGGTGTTTTGAACACACACACACACACACACACACACACACACACACACACACGGGTGATAAAAGTTTAACTATCTAGTCCTGCGTCTGGAAGGCCTGCAAACACAAACAACAGAGTGTTTACGAGCATGTCCAGGAATGCTATGAAGAGCAGGAAAACAACATTTTATACTCCCTCTCGCTCTCTGGACTGGTCTGTTGTTTTATGAACAACAAGCCTCCATTGTCGTCGTGTGTGTGTCTGTTTCCCTCCGACGCCTCGAGTGAGTCCCGTGTTTTGTTCCCGCAGGTGACCCTTCCTGAACACACACCAGCAGGAAGTCCTGTTGTCACGGTGACGGCCACCGACCGGGACTCGGGAGAGAATGGAAAGGTCACGTACCGGCTGATGTCATCCACCCAGGAGGGCTTCCACATCGACCCCCACAACGGTACGCGGGGGGGGGGGGGGGGCTCTCTTTGTTTCAGACGGGGAATGGTGGGTTAACCTGGCAACTGTGAACATGAACATCCTTACTGTACCAGATAGCGATATATAGTTTCACTTTCGTCTAACAGACGAAAGCTGTGTTGTAAGTCGCTTTGGATAAAAGCGTCCGCTAAACGCCCTAAATGTAAACGTATAATGTACATGTACATTGACACCGGCCCCTCTGTTTTAAAACACACACACACAACATGCGTTGCGTGGGCACACCGTGTGCCGCGCGGGTCCGCTCCGGCCGTCCGTAGGGCGGTGTGTTGCTCTGTGTCCCGCGTGGACGTCCCTCCTCTGCTCACCGCTGTGTGTTCGCCCCCCCCCCCCCCCCCGTCCAGGCACCCTGTCCATCAGCCAGCGGGCGGAGTTCGACCCCGAGCGGCCCTCGGTGAACATCGTGATCGAGGCGCGTGACGGCGGGGAGCCCGCCCTCTCCTCCCTCACCACCGTCCAGGTGCAGATCGCCGACGTCAACGACAACGCGCCCGTGTTCCACCAGTCCGACTACAGGTGAGCTCCCACCGGCGGCCGTCTTAAGAGTCGGGGGGGAAACCTCGTTAGAGAGACGGATGGATAGACAGAGAGGGACTTTTATTAATTAACCTTCTCTCCGGAAGGTTCCCTCGGGGAAATTGCACTTCCAGCAGCAGCAAACGCCGTGTTACGAAACAGAATAAGTATAAATGTGCAAAACAGTACAAAATGGAAAATGCTGAATTGAAAATGATAAAAAATAGATATGCAGGGAAACAATATACAAGAAGTAGAACTAGTATGCAAGCTAATATTTACATGCGGGAGTTGCTAAACAGTGCAAAAAAACAGTGCAAGAAAACAGTATCAAACAGCTGTTTGTTGTGTTTGATAAAGTGTTTTATTGTGTAGTTGGGGGGGTGGGGGGGTAAGGCCTGGTGCTCCTCTCCGACCTCGGTCCCCCTTCCCCGCCGTCTACCTCTGGGTGAGGTGTTGTACGGTTTAATGGCACGGGGGACAAAGGAGTCTTTCAGTGCGCTGCTGTTGCTTCACTCCATGACTTCATGTTCATTCACGGCTGGACGGTGGGTCCCCTCAGCCCTCAGGTTACTGGTACCACACCATACAACTTTATTAATCCCCCCGTAGGAGAGAGATTAGTTTGTTGCAACAGCACCAGCAGCAGTAGACAAACACAGGATAATAATTAATAACATACAATACAATAAGAATACAAAGTACTGATACAAACAGAAGTAGACGCTAAGGGAAAACGCTGAACGAAATGCGAAATGCTAAAGTAAGGCGAGGACAAGACAAACAGAACAAACAACAACAAATAACAACAAATAGGGCAAACAAAATAGACGGTATAAACAGTATAAAATATAAATTACAAAAAGTATAAAGTGTAAATTGTAAATAATAAAGTGAACTCAGTTCCAGAAATGTAAACAAATGTAATGTAAATGTAAACAAAGATGCAACAACGTCAACAACAACAACATGACGACGACGCCGCTGACCGCTCCCCGTCTGTCCGTCTGTCCGCTCCCCGTCTGACCGCTCCCCGTCCGTCCGTCCGTCTGTCCGCAGGGCCACGGTGGCAGAGGACACCATCGCCGGGGCGACCATCCTCACCCTGGAGGCCTTCGACGGCGACCTCGCCCGGGAGAACTGCGGCTTCGACTTCGCCATCGCCAACGGCAACGAGGGCATCGCCTTCCAGATCGAGAGCAGCGTGCGCTTCCTGGAGGGGCGGGGCTTCCAGACGGTGGGCACGCTGCTGCTGGCCGAGGCGCTGGACTTTGAGACCACGCCCCTCTACAACCTCACCGTGGTGGTGTCGGACCGCGGCGCGCCCCAGCGCAGCTCCAGCGTGGCCGTGGTGGTCGCCGTGGGCGACGTCAACGACAACCCGCCCGTGTTCAGCCGGGCGGAGTACAGCGTGTCGCTCAGCGAGGGCGCCGCCGGCGGCACGGAGATCCTCCGCTTCACCGCCACAGGTGAGTCGGAGGGGGGGGGGTGTGTGGGGGAGGGGGGGGGAGGGTGGGGGGGGTGGGGCGTCCGCTGCACCCACTCTGTCGCTGACGTCTGTGCAATTAATCACATTTTAATTTGGTTTTAAAATGGTTTTTTGTTGTTTTTTTCCGGTCAAACGTTCGCCAAACTAATGTCATCGAGTTGAAGTTAAGTTTTTTTAATTTTTTTTTTTTATAGGAATTGCTGCTGAACAGCTGGATACATATTTGTACATTATTTTCTATTTGAACATTTTGTGTATTTTTTTAAGGGGAAAGTTCTCAGTCACAAAGTGTTTTTTTTGGAGAG
The DNA here is from genome assembly GCF_964030765.1 of Micromesistius poutassou. NCBI lineage: Eukaryota > Metazoa > Chordata > Actinopteri > Gadiformes > Gadidae > Micromesistius > Micromesistius poutassou. Next base: position 770 of record NW_028177909.1, on the reverse strand, counting down.
AAGAAGTGCTGAATAAATGCAGCATGTTTTGAAAACTCAAAAATAATCGTTTGAATAATCATGATTCCAATATTGACCATAAAAATAATCTTGATTATTATTTTTTTTCCATAGTCGAGCGGCCCTGATTCGACATCTTCTCGTAGTCTCACAGTCCGTCTGTCTGGTTACTGTTGCTCATCGTGTGTTTTGCGGGCGTGAACCAATGGCGTTCTTCTTTGGTTTTCCGTTCCCCTCTGCCAGATCAAGACTCCGCCCCCAACGCCGAGGTCCAGTACACCATCAGCTCGGGGGACGACATGGAGCTGTTCGCCGTCGACCAGTGGACCGGCGCGCTGCGGCTGAAGCGCGCGCTGGACCGCGAGCACAAGGCCACGCACGTGGTGGTGGTCCAGGCGTCCGACGGCCAGGGCCACTTCGCCCTCGCTCCGGTGACGGTGGAGGTGAAGGACGTCAACGACAACCGCCCCTTCTTCCCCGTGGAGGTCCTGACCGCCAGCATCCGAGAGAACCAGCCCGCCGACTCGGCCGTGACCGTGCTCCACGCCATCGACCGCGACACGGGCGCCTTCGGGCTGCTCAGGTACCACATCGTCCAGCGGCCGGGCGCCGGCAGGGACAGCTTCGCGGTGGACGCCGACACGGGCGAGGTCAGGGCCAGGGCGTCCTTCGACTTCGAGAAGGTCAACTCCTTCAACTTCGTGGCGGCGGCGGTGGACGCCGGCAACCACTCGGCCACGGTGACGGTGCAGGTGTTCGTGACGGGGGAG
>NW_028177910.1:0-17034 GCF_964030765.1 Micromesistius poutassou | reverse complement strand
CAATCGGTGAAGAAAACCACATTGCTAGAATAAAAGGTGAAAACATCTGTTTAAATTGGAACACATGGAGACAGTCGAGAGTGGACGTTCCACATATTATATGTGCAACGTGTGATCCTCGTTAATGAACCGTTGTTCCACATTGTAGGTTGGACTGGGAACATCATTGCGGGATTGTAAAGTGGACAATCTGTACCACGTTGAGTTCGGTAAGTTTGCTATATGTTCACAGTTGTAAATGTATGCTCGTTTGACTGTATGGGTTTGGCAAACCTGTTGCGTAATTTATGTTGCACAATCAATCTAAAATCCAGGTTGGGGTTGTGCAATTGTACCCAATGACTCATACCTAAGTGTGTTCACATTCTGAAATGTATGGTCCGACAAATATCATAATACGATTAATTGCACTTGTTGTGTTTGTTCGCAGTGTGCTTTATTTTCCTGTTGAAATAAAACACTTGAATGAATTACGTTGAGCTGAATAATGACGGTTGGTGTCAAAGTGGGTTTGAAAACATTAGGTTTGCGTTATGCTTCAAGTGGTAAGGCTGCACAAAATCATTTAAATGGACTTTGTTGGTTATCTTCTATGTTATTGTATTCATTTTTCTGTATTATTTGTCTACAAAACCATATTGTTTTGGAGGTACGCCTAAGTGGACTAAATTACGGTAAATTATAACTTAGCAAACTTATAATCATGTAAACCCAGCAAGAACCCAAAAGCTTTTCCACTGATTATCTCCATCTCATTTCTCCCCACCCAGGGACTCCATCGAGGAACGACAAAGCCAGATCTGACTGATCCTGCTGGCTTCAGTAAACGTCGTAATTGTACTCTGCCTGGCGGAATAAACCTTGAATTAAAAAAAAAAAAAAAAGAAGAAAACTCGTGAGAGGAATACATTGAGAGAGAACTCGGCAATCGACAGTGATGGACTCTCAGAATGGGCAGCTTGTCTCCTCTACCGTTGACACTGTGATGAAAGCGCGGCAGCCGAGTGATAGTAAAGCGAAACGTTTCATCCAAGGAGTCGTTAACGCTGGAATGTAAAATGAATAAACAATGAGGAAGCTGGATGAAAACAAAAGACAGACAAATGGATTCCACCGACAGGAAGACTCGCACCTCGACACAGCTGTGGTGTTTAAAGAGAGAGGGGGGGGGTGGGGTGGGGGGCGGGGCTTCTCAATCGAGAGCGCGAGGTGCAACCTAATAGGAAGGCACCATCCATCCGTCTAAATTTGCCCTCGTTTCTTCAGTTCAGTTTCTTTGCCTGCGCCACTTCATTCCCGTCTCTGCCTCTTCCGCTCACGTTCCGCCGTTCTTCTGAGAGCCCAAACGCGTGAACACAAACACAGGCTCTGGGGGAAGCCCGTCCTTTGCCGAACCCGTCCGGCTCCGCTCCTCCGTTCTCCTCCCTCTTCCCTACCCGACAGTGATGGGGGGTTGTTGTTTGTGTTTTGAAGGGACTAGAGAAAAGAGACCAGGCCACACAAACAGCCTGCGCCATTCCACGTTAGACGTTAGCTTGAAGCTAAGGGCATCTGCTGCGATACGCCTTCAGAGGACGCTAGCTGTTCACCAAAGGACATGGAAGCTATATCTTCCATCGCCCACCCGTCCACCCGTCCACCCACCCGCCCACCCGCCCACCCGTCCACCCACCCATCCATCCTCCCACTCTCCGGGCTCACTGTCCTGTAGGCCAGCAAAATGTGCACCAAAAATGTGCACCTTGTGTTTTCATTGTAGTGAGAAAAAAGCGCTCCCCATGCTAATGTCCCCAGCTCAGTCTATTGGGGTCATGTTGTTTGCACAGCATGGGAAAAAAAACGTATCGAGGTTGCCAACGGCAGCCATTTGTAAAAATCCTCCTGGTATTCGGTCAATTACCCAGGGAGCCACCACCTAGTCACACACACACACACACACACACACACACACACCTGAACCGATACAAACATGTTATTTTTAGCTGTAATGCAACTCACAGCAAAGTGCCCTACACTTGAGAGAAGCTGGTTCGTTATATATACGGCCGCCGAGACGCGCCCCCCCCCCTTCATCTTGGCGGCGCATGTCCATCTGCTGTTTTGACAACGTAGTGACAATACATATCTGCTGCTCCGTTCAAATGAGAGGGCCCATCTGTTCCCTTCTTTCTACCGCTCCCCTCCTCCCCGCTTCATTCACCCCCCTGACTGGATCTGGAGGTTGTCTCTTTGATATCCCCCCCCCCCCCACCTATGTTCAGCGTTTCACCGTCGCCCTGCACACTCCAGGGTGTTGTGTAACACTCGCCTCTTTCCATCCATGTGTTATGTAAACATGCGCGTCCATAACTCTCAGTGCTATTAACGCTAATGCAGTCGTCCCGCGTTAACCTCCCAACAGCCCCCCTCCCAGCACCGCCACCCTGACGTCACCCGGAGGTGGGTTTTTTTTCATCTTGAATTACCAAGACTACGGCGCTAACGAATCCAAAAGTGGGACCACCCACTCTCCCTCACATGCTGTGGCTCTAAAGCAATTAAGAGCCTCGATCTAAGCCCACGGGGGACACACGTTTATCTGCAGAGGTCATATATATTTCAGTCTGTTCTGAAACCCTCTCCCGGTTCAAGCAGTTTCAAACTTTCCACCGCATCCCCGCGTCTTCCGACTGCAACTCAACGTAGCTCAATGTTTGTCTGGCACTTGAAGCCTGTTGTGTACACTTTCAGGACGCGACAGCAGTGCGGTGAGAATATAGGCCGGTCTTTAAATGTGAATCCCTTTGTGGAGGAGATTATGATGGTGCGTACAAACCTTGCGCATATCTCCCAGAATGAACACCTTGCAGTGTATAGTCAACCATGCTGTGCCTCCTTCCGAACTATTCCTGGTGTATTGTCTGCGCATTGCTCACTATAGCATCGGTATTTAGAGTACAAAGGAAGCGTGTGAGAAAGTTTTGCTGCGTCTGTGTTCAACTTCTGTATCTCGGTGTTGTGGAGGAAGGAACGCCGGAACGCCGGAACAGCGAGCTCTGTGCTAAGATGCGTGGCTTATGCAAGTAACCCAGGGTTCATCCGTGCCTCAGCAGAACCCAGATGATCTTAAAATACGTCGAGCATTATGGAAAGCGTCAACTTCGAATCGGGTGCATTAAAACTGAAATCGGATGACATAGCTCATGAGCAGGAGCAGAGGGTGAGGATTTAAAATGCTACTCATATTACTCACAAGGATGTGACGTTTGTAAATAATAACTATTGTTATAGTTATGATAGGAGAATTGTAATAACATTGTGATGTATCCATGTCTTTGAGCTACTTGGACCCTGAATTTCCCCTAGGGATCAATAAAGTTACTATCTATCTATCTATCTATCTAACCGTACATCACAACGATCATGAAGTTGATTGACCAACTGGTCATCAATGGGAAACTAATCAAGTAGGAGAGAGGACTGCTAGGGCATCCGCATGGACTAACAAACAGGGCTTCACCGTTTATTTTCGTTGTAATACAAATAAAGGAAACAACTGTGCTTTCTATTTCTAACAGGTCAACAGGTTTTTTTGCTCACTTAACTTATCGGACATTTGAAATTCACAGATTTACCTTCATGAATCATGAATATAAATAAACACTCACAAACAATTTTTTTTTTCACGTCAAGTACTAAAAAAGTTTACCTCTTTACTTGAAACCCCCCTGAAAAGGAACACGGGTCTCTCATAAATAAATGAAAAGAAGTAAAAACAACTGCAGGCCAAATTGTTCTGGGCTTTTTGACAAAAAAGATTTTAAACTAAAAACTTTAATAACCCAGTCAACAGAGAGGGCAGGAAGTTTACGGTGGATAAAAACAGTAGGGATAGCTTTCCTAAGTGAGCCGTGTAGCACTCTCTCTTCCTGGAAGTTAACAGACTTGGCCATCGTCCTGCTTCTCACAAATCAACACTTTAGTGTGGTTAAATTCACTTCATCGTGTTTAAATAAAGTAATTCTGTTTACTCGCACTAAACATCCCAAGACTCTCACTTCACCTAATGAAATGTCCCAGGATTATAATAAAAGCAGGTAATAGAAAATAAACAATAATTAAAAACAATGGGGCAATGCAGGACTCTACCCACGGCCCAGAGGTGATCAAATAGAAGTAAGTTGTTTTTGTAAGTCTCATTGGAGCTTCTTGATGCTGATCCATTAACTTAACATGCAGGGGGGGGGGGGGGGGGGGTGGTAGCTTTGTGCGCTCATTGTTTACCATTACTTCTACCATGTACCATCAGGAGTCCCTGGGAATGAGTCGCAGGGGGGCCGGAAGGACAACATTCATTCCAGGAAATCCTCCCGACGCAAGATGATCTCAACAGTGTTGATGCGATACCCGGTTCTTCTCGTCGGGCGCTAAATAATCACTCTGCCGAACACTTCCACTGTGGCTAATCACTTTGTTAGTCATGCTCCCTTAATAACTCTAATCTCAGCTTTGTAAACTGTGAAACAACATTAGCGAAGAATGAAACTTACTAATACAGTCTGTGGAGATGATTAATTGCACGTGGCAGCGGTCGGAAGCAATGAGAGCCCGCCTTTATGATTGACAACGCGGGCCTCCAGACAGCCCTCATAAGTTACTCATAACTTATTCATTTACACAATTAAAGAATTTCATACATTTGTGATCACATTATATATTACTACTTATACGACTACCACTTTGCCTGAATTTCATGAATCTAAACTGTGGCACTGTCTGTTTCCAATGGCAATGCATGTGTAACGGGTGGCACTGAATGCGGAAAAGCTTTCCCTGGTCTCATTTGTTCATCAACTGTGTAGTAAATAATTGAGTAATGCATAGTTGCATAGTTATTATTATGTCATTATCTTAAGCCCAAAGGCACACAGAGTGCAAATTCTGCTCCATATTTGTAATGAGACAAAACAACAATAAAAAGGTTAAAAAGAAGAAGCAAAGTATCACGAACGCACGCAGCAGAGCTAGTATTATTAACTTGCTTTGAATGTGACCCGAGTCTACTTGGTAAGGGGAAGTTTTGCTTTGGGCCGTATAGGGAAATATGTACAAAGGTCAAGAGGGTGTATTGGGATTTTTTTTTTCAGGGGGGAAGTTTGGATCTCCAATTATAATAAGGTTGTCCAAACATCCCCAAAAAGACCATCCCTGGTGAATATTGGGCTGAATATTTTTGAGGCATGTCCCTGAATCAGTTTGATACAACTGGGAACACTGTTCATTATGTTCATGAATTATGTATTTGACATGTTGCACCCCTCCTTGTTCGGGTTGGAATTGAAGGTCAGTGACAGCCTGCACAGTGCTTCCCTGTTTTACTGTGAACCACTGAGGGGTAAATATTAGGTAGGAGAGGAACAAAAAGACACATATAGCAATCACCATTATTGTCTCTCAAACTACCCAGTAAAACCCCAAACCAATCTCTTGCGGGGGGGAGGAAGTCATTTCAGAGTTTCGGTCCAAATCCATCCTGTTTCAGCGACGCAATCAAACAGAAGACCCTTTTTTTTTTACGGAGGAGGAGGAGGAAGACCCGACAACAAGACAAGCCGAGGAGATGGAAAGCAGTTAGGAGAGATGACAGAAGAAGACGTCACCTTCTGGTCGTGGCTGTAGGCTAAGGCCCAGTCCTCCTGGGTGGGATGGAACAGGAGGCTGAGGATGTAGAAGCTGAGGCGGTACTTCTGGAAACTGGCCCCCTCGTCGGAGCTCACCAGAACACTGCTCTCAAACTCTGGGTCGGTCAGCACCATGATCTGAGAGGGAGAGAGCCACAGAGAGAGAGAGAGAGATCTGAATACAGTGCAACCTGCATGCTACACACAAACATGCAAAAAAAGGTCAAAAATGTTGATGTTGTATTTTTTTCCAATTGAATGCCAATGAAGCGCTTTCAATTTTGGAAAGAGAGCATATGAAAACAAAAGAGCGAGAGAGCGGTAAATATGAGCACCATATTGTGTCCTTGCATGTAAATAAATGTGGGTGTGCAATGTGCGTTTGCGTGCACGTTCTTCGGCTACAAAAGCGCACCTACCACGTATCAGACAAAGTGTACACCAGGGCATACACAGGTAGAATGAAGTACAAATGAAGAATAAGCATTATTTAAACGAGTCGGAGATGAAAGAGAGAGAGAGAGAGAGAGAGAGAGAGAGAGAGAGAGAGAGAGAGAGAAGACGACTAAAGAAGTCGAAGGGATAAAGAAGTAGAAGAGTGTGTACCGAGCCGCGCCAGATGAGCGCGGAGACAAGAGAGCCGTTAGTGGGACTGCGCCGCCGCGTCAGCAGAAAATACGTTCTCCTGGCGCGTGGGGAGCCCGCCGTCGTGCCAGGACCCTTTCTACCCCCACGTCTCCCCACTCCCATTCAGCCTGCAGCTTGCGTCTGTTGCCATGTAGTAGCATGTTGGGTGTTGGTTGTTTTCCCTGTGTGGGCTCCAAAGCACGAGCACTTTAGGAGAGTTCATGACGCCGCCCCCAGAACGCCGTCCTGATAATAGTGTCGTTTGTGGTTCCTGTCTATTTATAGACAATGGCCGTTCTGATGTAGTGCGACGCCAAGGCGTCAGATCTAGATCTAGACGCGTGCTAAATGACTTCCTGGCGGTTATTTCTCTCCGTGACAGACCTGGGCACACATCGCACTGAAAGACCCTCATCACTTGATATGATTAAACAGCTTTAAAAGATTGAAACAATTTATATTTATTCCCATAGCAACTCCCAGTATTCTGTCGCATTATAGCAAGCTGCGGAGATGGAGAACCCGGAAAATGTAAATCAGTGTGGAAATTGCATCATTGTGTCCTTCTGAATTCACTTAACAGGGAGCGTGGCTACGCCGTCACATTACTGTCACCGTTCTAAAGCGGCGCAAGAATGGTTTCCCATCACAAAGACGTACAGCTTACAGAACAATGTTTGCCCAAAAAAAAAAACAGCGCTTCCACTACGAGAGCTTTTTTTACGACGCGGAGGTTCGCTCAGCGTAAATGACTCAATTAGACAAGGGGCGGTTCTGCTGATGGAACGCCACCAGGTGCATCGCGGTCGTAAGCTTGTTTACCCTGAGGGGTTATGGGTAAGGTTATGGAGCTCGTTCGTCTCAGTGGATTTTTGGCGCAAACGGCCTATACTTCAGAAGAGGATCCTGATCCGATGGGAAACATCGAGGAGAAGAATCGAGGGAGTAGGATTGATGGGATTATGATCACGTGGGGGAACTAACTTTCTTAAAAAAAACGACTGTGTGGGAGTACGTGTTATCACTGTGCCCACACAGCTCCCAAATAGCTGTTTTCTCCTTTCAGCCTGATCTGAATTGAGAAAACAGCGGCACATTTGTCACTGACAGAAATACCTCCCCTCTTTCTACAATTTTCCCTTCACCTCCCAAGCCATGATTTAGATGAATTGTTTTCCATTAGGGGGCACTAAACAGGCAAACAGGATTTCTTACACCTTCCAATTCCCTTCCATTCATTACATAGTACCACACGGGAGTGCAATTTACGCACACACTGCTTTTATAAGGACTTAAGACGTGATTAATTCCTATTTTATTATTTTGTCAAACATATTCCAATTCTTAAACATAAAAACTGGCTCCACGTGTATTTAAAAATATTCAAGATACATTACAGGTGAATTTCGTAGCAATGAATGTGTGTCCATTCATTTCTTTGGCGGTCTAAAGGTATTCATTTATTATGGCATGAAGGCAGACAACTCATGTAAGAGCTTGACTGCTATATATTTTCATGACATTTATTGTATTATATTATAAGGGTTAATTACATTTCTATGCAGGCAGCACTGAACAAAGAATATTTATTAGACATAAAAACTATTCACACTGCACAATAGTGATCAAGCTACACTTCCCATAAACATTAATCTTTAGTGTAAAGGAATAGGATGTGGCACGCAGGATATAACCCAGTCAAACCCCCCCAGTCCCTTGGAGAAAAGTGATAATAATATTCTTCTCTCTGTTGACTTTAGGTGTTAAATTATTTTTGCAGTCCTCAGCCAATGGAGAGCCAGCAGTGGGGAAGACAAGAGGAGAGGGCGAGGTGGCAAACAATAACATAACCAATGCATAACCAATGCATCCAATAATATTCTTTTGTATTTTCTACTCTTTCTCATCAGTGTGATATTGAGCTCACATCCAACCCAACAGAACACATATTATGAGGCGCGGTGGAAGCTATCTGCGAACCCTATCCGAGGCTCTTGGAGGGTAACAAGACCACAGCAAATAAATCACGTCAAACCAAATCAATCAAATCATCTTTGACTCAAGGTGGACCACAGCAGTACCGCTGCAGCCCCATGCAGTGCTACCTCCCTGCTTTGCTTGATGTAGCAGCACCACAACTCGCTATGTATGTACTACGTATTCCTCTTCTTCTCCTCTCTCTGGCATTTGTTTGTTTGCATTGTTACTCTCAGACAGCCACCAATAAATCAGGGGAGTAGAATAGCTCCAGAAAGATAAATAAATAATGTTTATGGTTGTGATTTATGGGCGTGTTAAAATTATTTTTAATCATTCATGTAGGCTGCACACTGTTTATTATGGAGCATTATTGCGAGGGAATTCTGTTGTTGGCAAGCATGTCCGATTTAAATGCGTGAATGGAGATACAACACACTGTTGATTCTACCAACACATCCCTGCATCCATCCATCCATAAGATGTTTACAATACAAAGGGAAGAGAGCTTAAGCCTGACCCCAACCTGTTCCTTAAGTCCACTGTATTCACAGTTCATAAAACACCCTGTAGGTGTTCAGTATCGTGAGAAGAGAGCGATAAGTCATCTTTACCACTGTAAATAAACCGGGAGATAGAGGAAACGTGTGTGTGTTTCTCTCACATGCATAACCGCAATTAACACTGCCGTTTCTCAATTATACATCCACAAATTCATGTATGTAAGTGTGCAAACATATTTATAAATAGCCTTTTCTTTTCTATCTATATTTATACCTTCTTTAAATACAACAAATACCAAAACAATACATTTATAAGATAATGAAAGAACTAGGTTCTCATTCCCCCCTAGACCAGGATGGCTATTTGATTGTATTTTTTTAATCTAACCATATAAGATATCGGTAGTAATACCATTCTGAAAAACGGCACGGGGTAATGCCTTTCCCAAGCCCCGCTGTAGCTCAACCACGACGGATTCATTTGACCTGTTCTCCAGAGCGAGGCATTTAGGGTCAGCCCCACTGATATTAGGACCCACGTGTGCCGTCCTCCAGATGAGACGCTGAGACCAGAGACTCCGGACCAGAGCCTGGTCCGGAGATCTGTTCATATGGAGCGGTCTGAGGACCTCACTGAAGCAGGTCTGATCCCAGTCGGGGGGGCCTGGGACGGCTGCCACTACCACCATATGTTTCTGAATCACGGAAAAATATGCCTAACTCATGAGACCTATGTATGTACACTATGTTGTCATGCATACATGTGTTTGTCATAGCAGTTCTGACCATGGCATTGAACAAATCTGTTGTTTTGCTAAACTTAAACATAGTGGTGTTGCTAACAAGAATTGTAACCCTTCATTCAATTAAGATAGAGTAGTAAACTGGTGAAAATGTATGTTAAAAAAAATGCAATGTAGATAAAAATACATGTATTTTATGAAAAACCATTCAGATTAAATAATTAGCTAGTATACAAAAAACATGCTTGCTTTAGGGCTAGGAAAAGGGGACAGACCCCTGGCAACCAATTCTCTCTCTCTCTCTCTCTCTCTCTCTCTCTCTCTCTCTCTCTCTCTCTCTCTCTCTCTCTCTCTCTCTCTCTCTCTCTCTCTCTCTCTCTCTCTCTCTCTCTCTCTCTCCTAGTTACTACCTAACTACCTCCTGCTCTGTGACATACAGGCCAGCTCAGTCCTAAAGCAGAGAAATGTTTCCTGTGTTTTCAGTGTTCAGTTCAATGTAAAGGACCACTGTATATTGTATCCTCTAAAGTCTCAAGTTTTCTCTGAGCCAGAATTATCTTTTGACATAACAGAGACCGTTTTTTTCAAATATTGTTAGCCTCATAGCATAATTGCCTAAGTCATATTTTGGACAAATTGTGATATTTAACCTACTTCTATGCTAATGCTGTCGATTCACTGTGCAACATTGGCTATATCCTAAGCCAATCAGAGTGCTTTGTACATTCAATAATCATTACCTGCCTATCTGCCTAAGTCATCACTTTGGTATTTTTGACATTAAGTACAAGATGAACCTTAAAATATGACCTAGGCATTTATGCTAATGATATGTTGTTTTTTAGATCATATGACATTTGTGTATGTGTATATTGATGGTATGCTCAAAACTCCCTTTGCTGGTTAATTGTTTAAATAATACACTGTCTACAGAAAAAAACTCTTCCTCTTCTCTGTTGAGCGTTACTGTTGTTTTGGAATAAAAGAAAGAAAGCACTTTGAAATATGATCTCTACTATAAATGTCTTATAGTCTAGGTCACAATATATAATATTTAAGCATTTTACTGAGAAAAAAACAACTACTCTGCACTGTCCGGTTGTTATCTGAAACTAGGTCACAGCACTTTTTTGTATAGCTACTCCAATTTTAATTGCTTGCTTTGATTGTCCTGAGCCTAACTTGCAAGTCCCTTTGGATAAAAGGGTCTCTTTTTAGTCTTTCAGCCTTGCTGCTTTACACAGCTACATACATTCACAAGAAGTATTTTATATTGAAAGCATTTCGGTTTGAAAAGAGCCAGAGACAAATGATTAGCCTCTCTGTAGCCGAGCAAGACACATACAACACACAGCGGACACAAACAACAGAAAAACTACGTGGGCTGTCTGCCCACATTTTAATTTGTTCGCCACAACACATTCAACCCTCTTAATAGGGAATTGGTTCCAGTTCGTTTTTTGCTATTGCACTGAACGCTTGGCAACCGTAACTATCTTTACCTGTTGTCTTTCTGCCTTGTCGTGCTCTGGTGCACAGAACACATGTCTCCAGGCCCTACAAAGCTGAAACACGAACCTCTGAGTACAGGGAGGAGAGAGGGTTGAAGGCTGTAGCTAACAGCCTGGAGTTTCTAGAGAAGGTGGCTTCAAAATGTCAAGCTACCTCCTTTAGAGAAACAACAGCAGAATTACAGTGAAATAGCTCGTATTGTACAACTCCAATCTTCACCAGCTTTTTGGCAAAGTATTGCATACTGCAATGAGATGTTGGCCTTTGGACATGGGTGGTTCATCACGCTATTACATGGCCATGAACCATGAAGATTTTACGCCTCAAGTACTTTATTGGTTATTAATACATTTCTTGCTTTGCCAAGGAAAGACCTGTGTTGTCAATCTTGTCTTATCATGGGCCGTCCTTAACCTTAGTATTGGATTAAGCCTTGACATCCCTGAAATCAATGGGACAAAAAAAATGTGTGCTGGAAGCTTCCAGGATACTCAGGCATGTGATGCTCATCATTCAGTTGGCATTTAACGTACTCAAGTGCAATTTCAAAAAGGTACCTTTCTCTTGTTAGTCGGACAGATGTACAGGTAACTCAGCACCGTCTTCGATCCTACTTTGTCATTCATTCTCTCATAGGTGGATCCGTAGTCCGTCGACCTGAAAATACAGGAGGAAAACCAGTAAACCAGTGTGGATAGAGACAGATATAAAGAGCCACATAGATTTGTTGTTGTATTCAAAAGATCATGCAAAGGACACACATGATGTCATGAGTTAAATGTGGCAAATAGTTACGACAAACCCTGTTTTAAAGAAATCTGAATATAGACTACACTACTTAAATGTAATCTCAAATCGGCTAGTGCAATGTGGTTTGTGTCTTTGTAGTAGAATAAGGGAAGCCAATTTGATCCCCTGCAGAATGGACCCAGTTTAATATATGAAGTGAAAAAGATACATGTGGTTGTCCCCATGGTCATAAGTTTTAATAATTAAAAAGTGGAAATGACCCTATTAGTTATCCTAGTCACATGGAACATGACAAGACTTTGCTACCAGAACATCTTTGATACGACACATCTTTTTTTTCAACAGCACTGAATTTTCCCCATTCATCCACCATTTCTGCTTTTGCAGCATCAAATTGTCCCGAAACAAAAGGTTTTATTGCACTTCTACTGTTGCTACTTCACCAGTTCAACCTCTCATTAAAATGACAGTATCATATCATCCATTCAAATTAATTTGTGCCCGGCTTGAAAAGTCAAAGCAGAAGAAGTAAAGCAGTTCGCTTTCAAACAGATATTCGCTCTGAGATCAGAGCAAACCAGCCCTAAACGGATCCGAGCGTGACGCCAGGGTGCTGAACTGCTTGTTTAGGACTTAATTACATTGTTAGAGTCCTCTGGTGTCTCTCAGAAAAACCAATATGGAGTCGCCTGTGGCAGGAGGTATGCAAATAAGGTTGTTGTTTTTTTTCTCTCCCCGACTTCCTTTCATAAATCTCCCTAGCAAGAAGTGATTTATGATAAACCGAGTTGGGAGTGGGACTCATAAATCCATAAAGCCAAGTGAGCTCTGCAAAGCCTGTCTATTCTAAATAAGTAAAGTGAGAAACTAACATTGGACAGGTCATTCTGTGTGAGTGGGGAGGAGAATCTCTCCAATTCTCACACAGTGGATTTCTGGTGGTTGAGCTATCAGGTGATTCTACGGGGTTGAGGTAGCATGGCATCATCGTGGATTTAACAACTGCCTCCCTATCAGAGGCGCTGCAATCTATTCCTTATCGTCATCGACAGATCTTCTGGTCCAATCTAAAATGGCTGCTGCACTTCCTCAAATCTCCCCCCGAGCTTATCAGTGGGCAGTGTATCACAGCAAAGTAATACACATGGTCCCTACTCTTGGAACCATGGTCATGTTAATAACGTAAACAATGTTCACAGCGCCCGCCGTTCCGTCTTTCTAGATCGTCACCAATGGAGAGCAGGTTCTTCAAGTCAGTAGGTCAGTGAACGAGAGGATGCGCCTTGCTCATGAATGTACCAGTTCCTTGTTGGAGCATGCATAATAGGTGAAGTACCATGTGGTTGAAGCTAGTGACCGAATGTCAACACCAGAGTCGGCCACGAGGGAATGTGTGAGTGCGAGTGAGTGTAGGGCTTAGGCATCCTAAGGGACCGGTGTAGCAGGAGATGCTGGCCTCTAGTCAAATTGACTTTTTTTGCTTTGGAAGGTTTCTAACTGAGTGAGATTACCAATAATTATCTAAATAAGAACATGATAGACAATAGTTTTCATGTAATCATACGTATTGGGATTAAGGTTGATAAATATAAGTGGACAGGAGTGAGCAACCATGGAGCAACCATTCTCAATTTGACAACCATTCTGTTTCACTTTTGTGACTGGTAGCCTATATTTCTTTATTTGAATTGAAACCTTGGTAATGAAGTAATATCTTTCACCAGGTTGTCCATGTTTATACAGCTTGAATTAAACAACAAGGCAAGAATGCACAGGGCAAATTATCTAAGATGTATTTTTAGTAGCCACATGTTTTGGGGGAGTGGCTTTAGAGGGAGGCCCAAAGAAGTTTTTTCTGTTGGATACTTTCAGAATCAACCTCACTGGCGGATTGCTCGGATTTCTCCACAAATAAGAACTAAAGTCCTTTCATCATAAAATCATTTATGGTAAATAGCCAGGGCTGTCGATAGAACTGAGATGTGTAAATCCTTAGTTACAATTTACATCCAAAACGTTCTAAGTCATTTGCATTCAACATCATGCCTAGTTGCAAACAGCATCTCACTCATCTCACTAACCTACATTTATTGTTCACTCCACAATATGATTATATTTCCCTGCCACGCAAAATAGCATTGATGATTGCACTCTGCATGTCTCGTTCTCCATTCAATCTTGATTTTACACCCACGGTTTGACTGACACATCCAGGTAAAGTCAACAGTCTGGGAGTGTTGACGCGACTGTCCCCGGCCATGACGGCGGGGAAACTATCTGCCGCACCTGTCAAAACAAGCCCTCAAAGCCGTATCACTTTGTCCAATTGAACAAGTGAAAAGAAAAAAACGCACAAATAAAACAACGACTCAATATTCATGATTGTCTGCAGGGAGTGTGGCAGTGATGGCAATTAGCATGTGATTACAGCGCTTTCTCCAGCCTCCCCTCGCTGTATCTCTGTCTCTCTCTCTCTCCTTCTCTGTGTGAAGTCTGTCAGTGGCTTACCATCCTTTTCATTCCCATCAGTCAGGTTCCTGGGAGACGCTTTGTTTACCTGCTGTTGTATCTGCTGAACCCGTGCAGATACGCTTTAACAAGACATGGGCAACGCCCCTCCTGCATGCGCTCTACATATTTTGTCCTTTGAAAAGATGTTCCACGGAGGTTGCCATTGTTGGCTTAGCTTGATTGTCCCCATCTATCTAACGAAGGGACGCGGCATCAAACAGATCTCCCTTTGGATCGTAGCCTCTTTCTATTTGGGATGTGAGGGGTGGGGCTAAGGGTTTACACTGGTGATCCCTGTCGAAAGGTGCAGTTTGATCCCCTAGGTCCGACACATGCCTAAGTAAGTGTCTTAAAGCAAGATGTCCACCCCCTTCCTGCCCCTAAATTAAATGTAGCCAAAGTCACCGTGTTTTTTTTGTGTTTTTGAGTAGTGAGACAGAGAACTTGTAGTGAATCATGTAGTGAATCATTATATTAAAATATGATTTAAGATGTAGATCATAGTCAAGTCACAGTCTGACGATTACAAAAAAAAAACACAGTATTTGATGGTGTTTTTTACAATTTAAGACATTACAAGCACAGAAGCAAAAAGTGGTCAGAGTTCTCATTAGGGAGTGTGAAGCTTGTCAAGCTGGGCAGCTAATAAAGCGTAACAGTTTGATGTCGAAAAAGCACGCCGCACACTCTGGGGAAGGGGGGAGATGGGGGCGAGAGAGGGGGGAGAAGAACACAGGTGGATAGAGAGAGAGAGAGTGAGCAAAGATACAAGATAGAGAGAAGAGAGAGGGAAAGAGGAAGAGTTAAAGAGAGAGAGAGAGAAAGACCATATCTCCCACATCTTCGTCTCCCAGGAGCATCAAACAAAGCACCGAACTCCGGACTTAAAAAAATACATCTGAAGCATTTTGTTGATTCGGCTCTGACGAGCTCAGACTGTGTGGCCCCTTTTTTTGGACATAAGTACAGCTGGCTGTTGGAAGGAAATAACATAGCAAGGGCAGAACACGGAGAGTCGTGCACAAAACATGATGGAGTGGTTTTCAGAATCTGCCAACTGCTGCACACCAGAGTGAGACGCAGAGACACACGTGGACGCCTCGCTAAACAAATCCACATTATGTGAACACTCTACTAGCATTCTGCATTGGTGTATGCATTCACTCGTTCATTCTGCTGCATTGCTTTCTTGGCATCGACTCAACGTTGTTTTAGGCCATTTTATCAAGAGAGTAAACACCCAGACGTGTTTTAGGTTCAGTGACGACGTTTGACAAAGGTGATGAGCAAACCCAAATTAGTATGGTTGCTAAGAAAAATGAAAATCCTTTTCATGAACCTTAAGATTGTGCCAACGAAAACAAGAACCAAAAAAAAAAAAAACCAAGCACATTGAATCAAACACACAAAGAAAATATCAACATGAACCAAAGTTACTGTTGACCAAACAATGCCTCCATCATCGGCATTCATAACAATGTCTGAATGGATTTCCGTGCAGACACACGGCTAAATGATAAATGACCGGGAATAAGCCCCGCGGACCATGATATCACTCGGGCCAAGAACTGTGGCTGCTCGATGCATATGCCCTGAATAAGTCAGCGTTTGCTCCAAAACAGAAATAAATAACCGCAACAGGTCGCCTTCATCTTATGAGCAATAACAAATTCCGCTGATCCCGGCGATTGCCACGGCGACAGGGATCAACATTCCGAAAACCCGAATCGATTTAAAAATGGCAGAGGGAGATGTGAGGAAAAGATTGTCCAAAATTCTGCGCGATATGTCAGCGAGCGCCGAGGCAGCAGATGTGAGGTTTAATAGCCTCTGCTCACATCAGCAGTGCATCCCTCACAATGTACAAGCTGTCAAGAAGTTCATCTCCACGATATTCACTTACCCCTAGCAGCACTCCAGTGCATACTAACGTATGCCGTCAAGTGCACCAACTGGTGCTCGCCCACGGAGGCATGTTTTTTACATTACATACGCGCACGTACGCACACAAATACACATACATTCACCATTCAAACAATACACACAATCTCTCTGACACACACACACACACACACACACACACACGCACACACACACACACACACACACACACACACACACACACGTACACACATACACACAACCACGTACAAATACACACACACGTCTGCTTTCACCTAAGGCATATTAGCTGCTACAATCTCTTGGCAAATGTAAGAATTCAGTCAAGTGTAACAGAAGTGGCTTTGGAGAAGTGCCATTGCCTGAGATTGAGAGACATTAGCGGGTACTACAGTTCTGTAGCGGCTAGCAGACGTTAGCAGGTAGTACAGCACTGTAGCGGCTAGCAGACGTTAGCAGGTAGTACTGAACTGTAGTGGCTAGCAGACGTGTCACTGAAACGCACGTCAGATATACGGACAGCAGGGCATGTCAAGAACAACAGGAACGAAAGCGATACCGCGCTGTGTCGAATTATTTCTCGCAACAATCCACTATGTCGTAATACACCGTGAGATTGAGGTCCATTACAGCGATTTTTTTTAATATAATAAGTGTCAGAAAATACGTTTTTTTTTGCTCACATTCCAATGCTTACAGAAATGGAACCAGGGAAATGTGACCTTAAACGGCCCTGACGCTGCCAGGGTCTTGCCTCCCCTCAGGGTGAAAACCGCCAGGCCCTGAGAACTGGCTGAGAACTTCAGCTCCAGTCCAGCCAAGCACCAGCCTCTGGACACTGTGCTGTGC
>NW_028177911.1:0-5283 GCF_964030765.1 Micromesistius poutassou | reverse complement strand
AGTCAGGTTCAAGTCAGGAACAAGTCAGTTCCAAGTCAGGTCCAAGTCAGGTCAAAGTCAGTTCCAAGTCAGGTCCAAGTCCTTTCCAAGTCAGGTCCAAGTCCTTTCCAAGTCAGGTCCAAGTCAGGTCAGAATCAGGTAAGAGTCAGGTCCAAGCCAGGTTAAACTCAAGTACAAGTAGGGTACAGGTCAGGTTCAACTCAGGTACAAGTAATGTACAAGTCACACATGACCGTATGGATTTCCTGGTCAAGTTGTTGGGTAGCCCACCAAGCTTTTTGTCCCTTTGTTCATGAAATGGTTTAAGAAAAGGAAGTGACACCAAGCTGTGAAAAAAGTCTGTAAAAGATCAATTAGAGAAGCAGAAATCCTAAATGCCAGGTCACACGTGAGTATCGCATATCAGCGAATACATAATTCTAGAGAACACAGCCGACTTTCATTCACAATGTCAATGTAATTGTTTTAAAACGATTCAGTGAAAAATAACTATGTTCAGCTCAATCTAAGAACATTATGATGAAAAATGGACTTGATCCCAATCGTGCCCTTGTATTTATTCAAACAATTAAAGCCACGACGATCCGTTACAGAAACGAGTTTGGCCTCTGAATGTGGGCTAATAGTGGAATACATTATTGGCATTCGATATTGAGTTAGAGTGTGAAACATAAACTCTATCAAAACATTGTAGGGGGGCAGAGAGAGTAAGTGGCAAGGGTGATCTGACGGCCAGCCGAAAGGTTCTGGGGTCGATCCCCCATATTCACAGCCTGCTTACTAATGACATCCGAAACCATTCCCTCCAAGTCCTTTGGATACAAGCTTCTACTAAATGACAAAACAGACCTAAATCAACGCAATACGAAAACTGTAAGTATGGAAATAAATGTCTACGTTCTTCCAACTATTCCAATCCCTTTAAGTAAAATGCAGAAACCGGCATTTATAAATCGTACATCAAACCATCTCTCAACCAATTAGAGGCAGTATCCACAAACCCCGGGGCCATTACGGTATGTTCTGCTACTCACACGCACAACGTCCGCCGTCGCTCTCCAAACGTCGCCTGGCACACACTTTATTTCACGGCCCATTTTACTTTGTCAATGAGCCATGCCGCTATAACGCTGCTAATTTAATAGGCTCCCTGTGTTAAAGGGCTACTCCCCTTGCATTAAAACACCAGGCCAGCCCCTCAGCACACCAGCCCCTCGGCTAATCACTTCTGGAACGTGGCGGACGGCCGTGGGCTCACTAATGAACAGCCACGCAAACACTCCGCGAAGAGAGACGGAGGGCGAGACGGAGAGGAGGAGGAGAGGGAGTGTTGTAGGGAATTAGCGTGTGATTGGCGCTACGAAGAGATGCTAGTTATGGTGCTCGGGAGAAACATCCAGAATGGAGTGAAAACCCTTTGCTGACGTTAACTCATCCTTTTAGTTTGATTTAATCTTTCAGCGGGTGCGCTGCCGCTGCCTCTAGACTATCCATCCTCATGAACCGTCCCAACATGTGAATATGAAATGATCCTTTGGCAAACAAAGTCAAATAACACTATAATACTAAATGCTTCACCATGATTGCCATTGAGGCTCTTTTATCCAAAGCACCGTACGATAAAAATGAGAATATATGTACACCTGCGTATATCCTCAGTGGTTGTTGATCATCCAACCCCTGACCTTGTCCGTCTTAAAGGAGCTCAACGGGGAAAGATCCTAGAGCTGTCCTTTGAGGGTAATTAGAAATGCCAAAGAAATTTGTCAGCCGTAAGTGAGGGCTGTGCGCTGTGAGAACATCCTTTTGGAGTCTATTTAGATTCAAGACCGCCCGTCTCCTTTCTGACCAATCAGGGGACCTCTTCCCTGATTGGTCAGATGGAATCCATCTTGCCTGTCAATCAATCCCAGTAGTGTGAAACGCAAACGTCTCTGAATGGCGGAGAGACATAAAGGGAGGATAATCTGTCTCTCTTCCGCTCCTTCTGCTCTCCCTTTACTACTCCCTCATCTTACCTTAAGGGCTACAAATAAAAAATAAAAATGATGAGACCACAGCGAAATAACAAAGTAATGTGCCGGAACTGGAACTTCTTTTCGGCTGAGATTGGGCAGAACGTTTCTTGGGAAGGCGACGTTTTTTTTTACTCTAGTAGATCATTGACAATCTCTCAGTACTGTAAAAATATATATATATATATTTATCAGCCTGTTTACCGCTTTATGTAGTTAGTTATAAAGTGTGCACTGTGCAGTTTATTTCTGTGTGTGTGTGCGTGTGTGTGCACACACACACAGCGGGCCTGCCACGGTGAAGCGCAGTCATTAACGCAATGGTGTATTAATCACTACTAATGAGGCAGGTGTGTGTGTGTGTGTGTGTGTGTGTGTGTGTGTGTGTGTGTGTGTGTGTGTGTGTGTGTGTGTTTTCTCCACAGAGTCCAGGGCCAGTTGATTCGATTATTTGCCCGAGGAATTGAGCACCAGTAGAAACCGTGTGTGTCCGTGTGTCCACATGGACACGCAAAGTTTGTCGGTTTGTCCTGAAACAAAGCGAGCCTGAAGAAGAACTGTGAACTGTGAACTGGGGAGAATGAATCTGTGTCGCCGTCAGCTGGTCTGAGTTATGTTCTACAAATGCGCCCGTGAATGTGAACCAAAGGATCAACGTCATTCAATTATAAAAGCATTGGGAGGATTGGAAGACCTAGACACACACACACACACACTGCAGTGTGTGTGTGTGTGTGTGTGTATTGTGTCTAGTAAAATAATGGACAACTATAAAATATTTATATAGTTTGTTTGTTCAACATATAAGCCCTCCATTTTGTTTTGAAGACATTATTTACATTGTGTTATTCATCATTTACATGATTTCTATTCAGGTGTGAAGATGTATTGACTTTTACAGATCCACCACATTAAACTCTATTTGAAAATCCTTCCATCGGTAATCATGGCAGACGAGAAAAGAGATGGCTGAACTCTTCACTGTTACAATCAATACATACCTCAGTGGCTGAGAATATTATCTTAATATTGTAACCTTGTTTCCACAAGGTTACAACGATCGACGTTTGCAACGTTAGCAACAGCAGACGTTACCGTGGCGATAGCGGCTTAATGGAATGCCGCGGGACCGGCCCGAGCCAATCAGATAAGCTTTGGTTTCAGTCAGTAAAACAATGCACTCCGGCTACTTCATCGACCTTCTAAATGAAACAAGGGTTATATGCTGAGGTGAACTGCACCATGGGAATAGTAGTTTGTCGTGATAATGGACACAGCCCTGTATACGTACATTTTTCTCTTGTTTTTTCATAGTTTTCAAAAGTCTAATCTAATTTAATCTCCCTGTACTATGCCCTTGCGAAAGGTCAGGTTTGCGATGGTCAGTTTGAGGTACATTAACATTAAGGGCATTCAGCAGACGCTTTTTATCCAAAGCCACTTACAATAAGTACTGAATATTTTTCAGAAGAAGAGAAACAATATATAAATATATATATCGCTGTCGGTACAGTAAGGATGATCAGAGAACCAAGTGCCGAGCACTTACAATTTTTAGGTACTACGTCAGATACGGCTGAATTGAGACATTACGATTCGGGAACCATCGCTTAATTTGAAATAATCTAACGATTTAGAACCGGTCCGAACCGGAATCATGACGCAGCTGGGGGGGGGTGAGGAAGAAGGAGGTATTCGTCAAAGTATTTATTTGAAAAAGGACAGCGACTCCAATAACGGCGGGGGCCCCGGCGTTAAACGGGAACGGTCGTGCTCAGAGCGAGACGGCGGCCGTTCCGCGGTGATGGAGGTGAGAGATCAGACCGGCGGGGGGATAACGGCCCGTGATGGCTTCATAATGCACCAACAGGGCCCCAGTGGCTCATGGGTAATGGAGCAAAGTGGTTGCTAAGTGACTCGGCGCCGTCGCACCTGCGACTGTGAGCTGGGCTCCGCTCCGTTAAAGGCTCATTTATGCTCGACGTACGGACGTAATTGTACGCGTCCGTTTCTAACGTTGTTACCGTCACTGCTCACATACTTCCATGCGTCCTTTACGTTGGCATAGATGTTAACCAATACATCCACTAGGGGGCAGCGCAGAGTCAAAAGTTTATGACGACAAACCATAGACTGTAAAAAGAAAACAACAAACATGGCGACTATGGAGGAGGTCTTGATTATGTACATAATAAATAAAAGAAGAAAACGGGCTCGTTGTAAGAGGCGGTGGTCGGTAAGGCCGTTAAATTCATCGCGGCTGGAGGACGGAGAATTCTTCTTCAGTCTCACACTGGCTCTAGGCTCCGTATCGGGTAGTGACGGCAACAGCGCCCCCACGGCTTCCGGTGGTACTGCTCCGTTTGGTGCGTATCCGTAAGCTTTGTGGAAACGGTCGAAAAACGGACGAAATGAACGCAGAGTACGGACGAAAGGCTCCGTCCGTATCCGTATGCGTATTTAACGTTGAGCATAAATGAGCCTTAAGACCGACCGGCGTGCTTCCGTCCGTCCGTCCGTCCGTCCGTCCGGCTAGCGGCCGGGACCGGTCTGGAACACGGCGGTAAAAGGTGCGGTGTTGGCGATTTAGCGAGACTGGTGGACTGGGAATGGAGTGTGATATTAATAAGTGTGTTTTAATTAGCGTATCGTTCCATAAAGGGAGAGAGACGTATCATGGGTGAGTGAGCGAGTGAATGAGGGAGAGAGAGAGAGAGAGAGATCATACGACATATCAATACGAGAGAGACGTATTATATGAGATTAGGTTTTTATTTGCCAATATTCATAATTTGACAATTTGATTATTTTTATGAGGTTGACAAGCTGGTCTTGAAAGTTATATTTTCTGCATTATTATAATTATATACAATAGTAATACTATTTTTTATTATATTTATATTATATATATATATTATGTACATTTATTTTAAATGATTAGGCATACACCGACAATCTATTGCTGGAACTGTGATTTATTTTTGTATGACATGTATATTGTTATGTACATGGGGAAGAGACTCCACTATGTTTCAAATGTTATTGCAATCTTGTTATGATGGAGGATAATTATAACCAAATGAAAAATAAAGATGGCTGATAAACTGGGGATGTTACTCTATTTCTTTAGTCGCTTTACTCAAATCCAATCTGAATACGATTACATGTCACAGGATTTAATTTAACACAACAAATAAAATAAATATGAATAATATAATAAAACGTTTTTGTTGATGTCTCATTGTCTCAAATAGCCCACGATTAAAGG
>NW_028177912.1:5000-16931 GCF_964030765.1 Micromesistius poutassou | reverse complement strand
GGAGAATATTAGTATTTTTATGGGACCTGGCTTTCTTGAGAATCAATTATATTGATATGATATTGATTAATTAATAAATTAAACCACTGGGCAACCAAAAGCTATAACAATTCAGTGTGACCACAGTATGTTACATAGAGAAGACATAGTCCCATAACATGCGTATCACCATATAATATGAAAACTCATGTTATGTAGTGAATACAGTGTACCTTAACATGTGTAAAACCAATGTGTAATCTTGAGATTACAGTGTACCATAACATGTGTAACACTAATATTTTATGTAGAGATTATAATATATTATGTGTAACACCAATATGTTATGTAGACTTTACAGTGAACCATAACATGTGTATCACCATATAACACAAAGCATAGGCTCCTGGTAAACAACATGGATTTACCAACCCAATAAATCACTGCCTTCAAAACAACACCATAATTACATGTTTTTTGCTGTGCGTGTACTGTATCATCTATTTAACAGATGATGCATTTTGGATGTTGGACAACGTTCTTTTTTACATTCTGGCTCTAGCTGATAATGTGAGTTGCCATTTGAACAACATTAACGTTAGCAGTGTGCAAAAAGATAACAAAAAGTAATTACGCCTACATATAAAGACCGGATCCAGGAGCAGAGACATTGTGAGCGTAGGCCTACCCATTCATGACGCCAGTATATTATCACCAAGACCAAAGAGGCGGCTCACTGTCTATTGTGGCGATGCTGCCGAAACATAGAAGAGGGCCAGGGCAGCCGTGAGTTAGCCTCACCAGGTACACTATAATTTGCCGTTCCTCGAGTGAACTTCAGTCACCTGTAATGATACAGAGAGTTCTCTTTTGTTATGCACGTTCTGTGATGGATGATTAGGCGGAGAGCATACTTCTGGTGGAAGCAAAGAATCACGTACCTCGCTGAACGTGACCAAACAGAACCGCGTTGAGTATTAAACCAGTTGATTTCATCAAATAAATCAGATCAACCTCTATTGAAGGTTGCTGCCCTCTTTAAGCTGTAAAAGCATCCAAAAGAGCGTTTGATGTGTTAGGAATGTAGCCGACAGACAGGCGTTGAAGACTTTACTCATAAAACATGAAGACGTGTATTTAGGTTTACAAACGGTTGCGGTTTTGATCCTTTGGTTTTAGAACATCTAACACAGCTGATATCTGATTGGAGGCTCTGCAGAAGTCTGCGTCAACAAGATCAAATTTAAAATAGTTTGAACTTTGACCCCAGCGTCAAAGTGGAGGACCTGAGCTGCCTGCTATGCTCAGGGTAGCACCAACGCTAGGTTGGCTTTAAAGCTCAGCTACTGGGAATACATCAGCCCCGCTGACACTCACATCACTGTAGACTGAGACTTTTTTTATTTAATTTAACCTTTATTTATCCAGGCGAGTCCCATTGAGACCTTTAGCCTCTTTTTCAAGGGAGCCCTGAATTTCAATTGCATTGAACATGCATTGAACATTGTCTTTCGTGTTGCGTTATGCCACCTGTGATGTTCTGTTTCACAGTTGACGATGCTTCTACTAAGCGTAGTTGCTGAGGAACCAGTCGTGTTCAGTCCGCTGTGCCGTTTTCCCTCCACTGTGATGAGAGGTCCTCCACTGGCCACTGGTCACTCTGAAGTCCTCGTGGTTCCTCCGCTGGCCCAGCCGGGAGTCTCTCTGAAGGCTGGGAGTCTGTCCGAGGACAGCGGGGGGATACTCGTTTGCTGCTTTTCACTTTGCTGTTTGAAATGCAGGCTTTTGAAGCCCTTGGAGACTCAAGGAAACTTGATCAAGGGATTTATAAATAATAAATAAACAAATACCCTTGAACTTGAATTCATATTATTTTTGTTCTGCTGCTGCAAAGTCCTGTTCTAATACCTTTATATTCACATTGTAGTCCTGCGGTGCTCGTGGCTGTAGTCTGCAGTCTGCTTTTATCCAGTGCTGCGGATGGCAGATCATAATCACCAGCCACGCGCTCTGAGTGATCACGATGCTGATAAGAAGTGAGCTGTGGACTCTGGGGACTCTTCATCTGGAATACATATCTCCCGTCCATTCATGATAGAACACATTTCAAATGGGACACAGCTCGAGAGAATATGGCACCAAGGGCAGGAAACGCAGGGCCACATCAGGGGTCCGCTCTGACAGCTTCTTACATCCGGGATGAAAAACAACATCATTGACTTAAAGTTAAGAATAATTTAGAATAAAAATATGAGATAAAACTCCCAACCAACCACTCCATGTCAAAGCAGAGAATAAGTGGGGAATACGTACACAAATTAGTTAACTGTGTGTTTGTGTCGGAGGGCAGTATTGTAGAAGCCTCTGGAATCAGCCTGGGTTTCACTGAGTTAGTGTTGTGACCAGGTTGTGGTCCAGCTCTGGCTCTCTTCTCATTCTCCTCTTCTATTCTATTCTATTCTCTTCTCCGCTCTTTTCTTCTTCTCTTCTCCTCTCCATATGTAAATGGGAGGGGGTGGGAAAACTGCAGACGGAATCATTATCCAATTCCGATTCAGCCGGTTAGAAGAAGGGGGAAGTACTTGTGTAGCGGGGGGTGGTGGCGTTGTCAGGGGTTACGGGGAGTGCTGTGCAGGTTGTGGGGTGAGGAGGAGACCTATGGTTTTGGGAAGCGGAGGCTGTCATTTTGAGGAGTTTGTTACTACTTTGTCACGTACAAGAAGGAGCGGAGGTAGAGGAGGATTGATTATATGATGCTCCTGTACAGAAGGAGGAGGAGAAGCAGGCTGAGGAGGAGGAGGAGTGGGAGGGGGGGGGGGGTGGGGGAGTAGGAAAGGGAGGGGAAGGAGAAGGACGGGGAGGTAGAGGAGGAGGAGGTGGAGAAGGAGAGAGAGTAGCAGGAGAAGGAGTAGAAGGAGGAGGGGGGGGGAGGAGGAGGGAGAGGAAGAGGGGGAGGAGAAGAAGAAGGAGGAGGAGGAAGGAGAGGATGAGGAGGAGAGGGAGGAGGAGAAGGAGGGAGGAGAGGAGGACAAGGAGGAGCAGGGGGAGGAGAAGGAGAAGGGGGCAGAGAAGGAGCAGGGGGAGGTGGGGGGAGAAGGAGGAGGAGCAGGGGGAGGAGGAGGATAGGAGCAGCAGGAGGAGGAGGAGCTGGGGTCTAAGTCATAGTGCTCCGAGAGCCCCTGTTGGCTGCGTATGATGGATGGATGGTGGCTGAAACAGATAAGGCTATTGTCTATATGTTGAGTCTGAGGTGTTTGAAATGATCCGGCATCTCCACTGTTTCTCTGTTGTTTGCGACGCGACAGCCAGGGGGTGGTTGTCTCATGCAACAATACTCCAATCTCTTCCCTCTGTCTCACCAGCTCCCCACGTCCACACAGTCTCCCTGTCGACACAGTTGGGAGGCAGGGGTGGGGAGGGTGAGTGAGAGGGGGACGAGTGTGGGAGGGAAAGAGGAAGAGGGAGGGGGATGATTGGAGTGAGAGATGCAATAATCGAAAAATGCTTTCAAGGTAATGACAGTGTTCCAATTTGTGTGTTTCGATTGATAACATCCTAACATATCTGCTTTCATTCATCTGCATCTGTCTCAGATGTCTCAAATAAATGTGATTACACAAGATTAACGGAATCATGGGAGGAGGTGATGGATTACAATTACGAGGTACCGAATTGGAAGTGACTGCAACAGAAAGACGAGAGAGATGAGCATGTGTGCGCGTGTGTGTCGCTCACATTTAACGATGACCGAATCCCTATTTATGCAATTTTGTCCACATTCAAAAATGTGGGCTTTGGTGATTAATAATCCTACCTTGTGTGTGATCATCTACCTCTCATACTTTGGGTTTCAGCATCCTGAATCTTATCCGCTTTGCTTCCCCCAGGTGAAAGTTTCCCTCATGTCATATAAATTACAACATTTGATGCCACTTCCACTAAATCACATGCCCGCCACTAGTAGGCAGCACGTTAAAATTCACATCTACATAAATAAACGAATGCCTCTGAGTCCATCTGCAGTGGAGAACCAGAAAGTTTGGCTCAGAGTGGCTGCTATGACACGGTGTCATCTCTGTTTGAGTTTCAACCTTCTACCTTGTCTAACCTGATACGTCAGGAAGACGCGTGTGTTGTTGACACTTTGATGGCTTGGCCTCATCTTTTTTCTGCGAGCCTAGTCCTTCCTCTGGCCAGTGCCCAGGGGTCCAGTCCTTGACACCTTCTCAAGCGAACTCAGGGTCAAACTAAGGTATAAAACATCAGCTCATCGGCTCTTCACCTAACCGGGCCACCGAGCCAGGTGTGCATGAGCATCCTGCCACTCACTGTCGGTAACCAGAGGCAAGGGATGAAGCGCTGGGCTGCCGCTCTGCCTGCCAGCCAAGCCCCCCCCCCCCCGCTCCACTCCCTTGAATGGTCAAGTCCTCTCCTGCACCTGCTTTGTTGTGGAAGCCATGCACAGCAAGTTTTTTGGCTGTACATGACAAATGTGCATATGACCAAAAGTCAATTTTCACAAAGGCATTTGCTAAATGATGTCATGTCATCAATCATGTGTCAGTCTGGTGTTCAACGGCAGCAGAGTAATGCATGAACACAAACACCTTTTGGATCATAACACACACACACACACACACACACACACACACACACACACACACACACACACACGTGCACAGGCACACACACACACACACACACACACACACACACACACACACACACACACACACACGCGCACACGCACACGCACACACACTCAACTTGCACACAGGAACCCTCGCACTCTTCCATGATTCAAGGTATTTCCAATTCCTCCTCTCTGACATTTCCCCCATCTCCTTTTTCTCTCTTTGCCTCCCTCCCTCCCCCCCTTGGCCCCGTCAGCCCAAATGATAGAGAGTGTGTGTGTGTCTTATCGTTTGTCATGAAAATAAGATTTCTGCTGCTTGATGGAAGAAAGCATGAGAGAAGGATGGTGGCGTGATGGCTCGATTCCTCTCAATCTGAGGGGAAGCACAGAAGCGGTGGGGGGGGGGGGGGGGGGGGGAGTTATCATGAGGCTTAGAGATTTAGTTACGTCCATAAATGTATTCATTGCTTTATTAACTTTTAATATTTCGTATTAGCCGTAAATTTCCCATCATTTTTTTTTTATCATGTTATGTTTTTAAATGGCAAAATGAAAGTGAGGGCATGAAAAAAATATGCCTCAAAATCCTTCTGCTGTTATATTATAACAATATTGCTCTGCTTCGTTTCCTACCGATAAATTATTCAAGTGAAGCAAAATGAATTAGAATCACCTAATGATAACATCCTAAGAAGGGATCTCAATTGAGTGTTACAGAGTGGAGACATGAGATGTTACAATTGCCCAATGTAATCTGTGTAATAACGTAAATAAATACCTACCATCTGAGAAATGCGGTCCAATCTTTGGAAGCAGATAAACAACTGAACAGATTAAAATCTTGAGTAAACGCTGAGTTTAGTATAATGCCGTACCCTCCCCTTTCTTAGGGTTTCCTGTTTTTCTCCAATGACCCACAATGCACCTCTCTCTCTCTGTTTGTCTCCCCCGGGCTGGGTTATCTATTTACCTTTGATAACATTGATAGCTCGCAAATATATTCCGTGTGCTGCCCCCTCACTCGTTTTTTTCATCTTTTATATCCTCCCTTATTTGAAAATAATCCTGCCCTTTAGACATGATTATATATATTAAAATAGGGTGTACCTAGAGGGGAAAACATGTGTGTGTGTGTGTGTGTGTGTGTGTGTGTGTGTGTGTGTTCGTATTCGTGTGTGTGTGTGTGTGTGTGTGTGTATGTGTATGTGTGTGGGTCTTTCCATCTGTTGTGCCTTCTCAGTAGTAGCTCCGCTTGGAGACGTTGACATAATAGCCTTCTCTGAACGGCAGGGCTGACCTTATTCAACATCACGGATCCTCTCCTGTTGTTTCAACGTCAGTCCGACACATCTCCTCCCGTTTCCATCTCCCAGCCATCTTCACTCAGTTCTGTCTATTATGAAATCATCAAGACTTTCTCCCTGCTTGTTAACTCACTCAGCCGCCCTAACCTTTTCACTGAGCCCGGGATCAACCTGTATGCGCCCTACCTCATCGGATTTCCCCCTGCCATCTCTTCCTCTGCCTCTCCACTTTCCGTGGAGCCCACCTCTCGACCGTCTCTTCACTCTGCCTCTTCACTCTCTGTGCAGCCGCCTCTCGAACCGTGTCCTCCACATTCCTTGTGTCTTAACGACATCCTGCAGATAACTTTAGGGGTTGCCACGGATGGAAAGAGAGAGGAAAGAGGTGCGTGCTGGGAAACCACCGCGTCTGTTCACATAGAAACCTTGGGGTATGTGAGTGGGCAGGCCCACCAGGATCCAAATCCTCGCTCTAGTTCAAAGGTTTACACAGCTCCTAATTATTTCTGGAAAACGGCGAAGCCCACTGATGTTTTCTTCAATGTTTATATCCTATTAGCATAGGGTTTAAACCGATGCTAGTGCTCGTGCCTGAACCAAATCATGGGTGTGTGTCATTTGGTGGTATGATTCCATACCAGCAGCTCTGCTTGACATGAGACGCTATCACATTAGCAACTTGTTGTCGGTATGAGCTCACTCATGTCTTGGATAGAAATGGCGAAGTCCAACCTTCTGCAAGTACTGCAGGTCGACGCTATGCCTGGATTCTGATAGCCTTGTCTAAATTTGCACTTGGTTTGCTCAATCTCAAGATGTGCTCCATGATCTCCACTCCTAAAGAGAATTAAAACGGAGCCTACTATGGCGACACATTAGTGCCATAAAGCACTAATGTGATAAAACATGCATTCGGGCGTATTGTATGATTTCACACGCGTAGATATTAACTGCGAGCGCGCAAATGATCTCAGAGCGCTGCTCCCCGAGTGAGGAAAACAGCTCCTCGAGATCATTACCTCTTTGCAAACGAGAGGGGGGAATAACTTCGGTTGCACAAAACAGCCTCTCGCGCCTGACAGCCTCTCGCGAATGATGTTCTGCTCTCTCGCTCAAATTTAATTTTGGCACTATGGGGGAGGGAACCAAGGCAGGGCGGGCTCTCCAGTGATTGGCCGTTTCTGAAGCGCGATATTTGATTGACAGCCCTCCTCTCATTCATTCCGAATTCGCTCCGTGCACAACAACGGCGTCTGTTTCCGCTTGTGACCCGAGTGTGCGCTTGAGTATTTCCGGAATACTTCCTGATTGCAGCGTTCACAACTAAAACGGGGTACCGGCAAGTTTGTTTTGTAGTTTTTCATACGTGTACAATGAGTGTATTTACAGTTGAAGAACGGCGACTTGCTTACCAAAAGGTACGAAATTCAGAGCTCCATTGTTGTGTGCCAAAATGCACAAATTCGCGATACAATAGGGAAATAAAGTTTCATTCATTCCCTGTTGATCCCGCGGTACGGGCTGAGTGGATGGGGAAGATCCGGAGAGAAGACTTCAACCCTACCTAAAACACCTGGGTCTGTAGTAGGCATTTTAATGTCACTGATGTTGTTGGTGACTGCTGGGGGACTGAAAAGGCTACGGAAGGGAACAATACCTGTTCCCTTTGCATGGAATGGCTATCAACTACCTGTACCCAGTGTTTGGGAACGGCGACCGCGGGCTGAGAGTGATATCCCGGATTCAGGTTCTGACTCAGAGATGGAAACAGTCACAGTGGCACCTGATCACGACTACTGTTTGGCTCCAGAAACGGGGGTGACAGCATGTGTGTTGACTGACGACAAACAAATTATTACTTATTGTTGTAATTATTATAAAGTTAAATCAGAAGAAGATATAATAAGAAAATTATATTTGTACATTTTATAGGTCTACTTTGTAATTAGTTAACCCCAAGCATCTAGAGTATCTATAAAGATGCTGAGGTGGCAAGGGTTATCAGGGAGAGAGGGGATTACTTATTTTTTATTACCAGCCGTTCTGGTAATTTACCAGGAAGCAGGTGTTCACATTGTAATGAATCACATTGTGATTCCAGAAAGCTTGAATATTTCACGATCACTCAGGGATCCCGCATAAAGCCCTGACACAAAGGTAATGGCAACATGGGGAGCCATGCCAATCATTGCATTGAACGTAGCATGTGATTTACAGCTTGAATACTCTACGGCAGGAGAACAGAGGACGGCGTTTGGCAGAAAATCTCAGTGCAGTCAAGCACCACCTGTGTGTCAGCAAATGCAGAAATCCCAGGTGGTAGGTGAGCTCTGACAACTTCTGATGGGATCCACAGACGCTCGCTTCCCAGCAGGCAATGAAGGAAGGAAATTCGTCCAAGTGGACACAATCCAAGTGGCAGTGCTGCGGTGTATAACCTCTCTGGTCCCTGAGAGGCTAACCGACTGACCGATGCATCAGGAATGGCAGCAGCTCGTCAATAGGGGGAAGTTTCTGTTGAAATGTAAAAAACAAAAAAATACAAAAGATTTAGTAACCTTGCTGACTAACATTATTTTTACTTATTGTAGTTATTATTATAAAGTTAAATCAGAAGAAGATATAATTCCAAAAGTATCTGTGTAGCTTTATAGGTCTACTTTGTAATTAGTTAACCCCCTAAGCACTGGTAATTATGATACATTATGTAACAGAATGACAATTGGAGTGTCTACATACCGTTGTTGGGTGAGGCAGAGGCAGTCTTGGTGCTGGTGATCCTCACCATCTTGCTGTTCACGGCAGTTCTCAATCAATCTCCAAAATGCCAGGAAATGCGAGTAGGACGCCAACCTGGTGTACGGCAACATCAGTGACATTAAAATGTCTACTACAGACCCAGGTGTTTTAGCTAGGGTTGAAGTCTTCTCTCCGGATCTTCCCCATCCACTCAGCCCGTACCGCGGGATCAACAGTGAATGAATGAAACTTTATTTCCCTATTGTATCGCAAATTTGTGCATTTTGGCACACAGCTCTGAATTTCGTACCTTTTGGTAAGCATGTCGCCGTTCTTCAACTGTAAATACACTCATTGTACACGTATGAAAAACTACAAAACAAACTTGCCGGTACCCCGTTCTAGTTGTAAACGCTGCAATCAGGAAGTATTCCGGAAATACTCAAGCGTACGCTGGGGTCACAAGCGGAAACAGACGCCGTTGTTGTGCACAGAGCGAATTCAGAATGAATGAGAGGAGGGCTGTCAATCAAATATCCTGCTTCAGAAACGGCCAATCACAGGAGAGCCCGCCCTGCCTTGGTTCCCTCCCCCATAGTGCCAAAATTAAATTTGAGCGAGAGAGCAGAACATCATTCGCGAGAGGCTGTTAGGCGCAAGAGGCTGTTTTGTGCGACCGAAGTTATTCCCCCCTCTTGCTTGCAACGAGGTAATGCTCTCAAGGAGCTGTTTTCCTCACTCGGGGAGCAGCGCTCTGAGTGCGCACGCGCGCAGAGATAATTTGTGCGCTCGCAGTTAATATCTACGTGTGTGAAATAATACAATACGCCCGAATGCATGTTTTACATCACATTAGTGCTTTATGGCACTAATTTGTCGCCATAGCCTACATCTGCTGTCCTTCCAGAGCTCCACATCCCCAGACTACAGATCCCGCCCACCTGTCCCTCGTTGGTTCTAATCCCCTTGGTTCCTTGCTCCTTTTATGAACCCCTCGGTTTCACTTCACTTCAACAGAGAGTATCGCTCCCTCCCCCCCTGTCCCATGGCTGGCTTCCAGATCCCTGTCGCTGCCCATCAATTCACCAACAAACAGGACGTAGAACATTGAGCAATGAAGAGAAAATAGGTTGTTCGTCCATCGACAGCCTTCTCAATGGCTCGCTGTTGTCACGGCGATACCTGATGACTGCTACAGTCAGGAGGGGGGGGGAGGCAGAGACGGGGCAGTGATGGCCGAAGTGCGGGATGCTGCTGGAGAACGGTGTATCACAGGTGGACTGAAACATCCACCGGAGTAGTTATACCTCTCACCACTGCTGCCTGGGCTGTCAATCTGTGTGTGCATGTGTGCGTGTGTGTGTGTGTGTGTGTGTGTGTGTGTATGAGGGCAGAAGGGGTGTGTGTGTGTGTATGTGTGTGTTTTATCTCCATCTCACCTATCATTCAGTCTGATTCCCCTATGTCTCAGAAAGTTCTTTCTCTCCTCCTCTTCCAGACTGCCTTCACACTGATAATACTGTTTGTCATTTTCATTATGAACACTGGAAAAAACCTGTCTAGACCTCTAAGCTGAAATAGAAGTTTTGTTAAGGCTATTGCAATTAAATATGAAGAAGAAGATCTAGTTTTCCACGGTGTGTATATATATATATATATACGTATATATTAATATAAATAATCGTATTGTAAAACACAACAACGTTTTTATTGTTCTCAGCATTTAGACCCGTTTAAAGACCCTTTATCTTATCATTATGGCATCACTAAGCTGTCTGCTTAGCCCACACACGCGTCAGTCAATGCCAACACCTGCATTTTGACAGGAACTGTTTACCAATTTTTTTTTAAACGTGAATCTTTATGCATCAATCTTTTGTGATGTGTAATTTTGTGAGTTCAGAGTATTGTAGCGGAGTGCATCGGCCACCATTCAGTGATCACTTTAATGACGGCACAGTTGTGGAAACTGTGCCGGATAATAATATAACAAACAAGATTGTATTATGAATGGTGTGAAGTTATGTTAAAGACCGGGTAAACCAAATTCAGTATTTTTCTTCTTATCATATTAATTAGGCCTTAAATGTGTCCCTCAAAACATGTAAAAAATATTTTTCCCATTCATCATTTCCTTGAGGAGCTAGGCCTCAGAGAATGTTCTGTGTGCAGGTTTAAAATGGGCGGGTCTACATCGATGACCGCGTTACGTAAAGCGGTCATACTCACATAAACCCGCCCCCTGCTGTCCATTTTCAGCTTTGAGATTGGGAGGGGCTGGACCTCTCTGGTGATGGGCGTGGTTTCCTGGCCTGCAGCGCACACGCCCCCACCGTCCTGAGCCTGGGGTTACTGCTCATTTTTCATCAACTTTGAAGCATAAGTTTATATACAGTACTTCGCGATTTTTTTAGTCCTTCAAATTTGGCAGGGTGGTTAATATTATATTTTCCTGTGGTATTATAAACTCAAAACCCATAATTATTCTTGGTTTACCCGGTCTTTAACTTCAAGGCTGTCAAACACACACCTACGTTCAATGAAAACAGCTGAAACGTTCATTATTTTCTATTCGCTGGTCATTTATGGTTTCCCATGCCATTTGCCTCTAGAGAGGAAGATATCTTAAAACTAAAGTGACTCCTAGTGTTCCAAGAATCCATTCGAATCTTCACCTAAATTTTTCAACGCTTTGTGGTTCCTTCAATATAAAGATCCTGCTCTTGAATTCCCAGACATTGTTTAATGGAAGACATTCTTTTAGTTACTTGCAACAGTCAGGGTGTTTGAGTCCATGCACACGCATGGGTTCTGATAGAATAATGTTTAAAGGGGTCTTAACAGCTAGTCTGTAAAGTCAAGAATGAACTCTATTACGTTGGGGTTTGCCCTTGAATGAACATTAAATTGCGAGGGTAAATTTGGTATGGAAAGATAGAAGAAGAGACAGGGCTTTGGGTCAGATAGCAGATAATACAGATTTAGATATGACTTTAATCGCTGACTCTGCAACGCTATTACTCAAGATAATTCTCTCTCTCTCTCTCTCTCTCTCTCTCTCTCTCTCTCTCTCTCTCTCTCTCGCTCTCTGCCGGCCGGTCTCCATAATAGTACTGGACTGTCTACCTATAGTTTTCTAAGTGCAGGGAGCTCATTTTATAAATGCTTATATATATATGGTTGATTATTATTATATATGCTTGTTTATCCTAGATCAATGTTTTATATTCAATTAGCGTCAGTTTTTCTGCATGTTTTGTTATGAATATGAAA